>NC_060281.1:89510998-89559277 GCF_021613505.1 Equus quagga | reverse complement strand
CCCGGGGGTGGGCGGCGGGCGCGGGCGCGGGCGGGCGCGGACACTCACCACACCATGCCGTAGGCGCCCTCGCCGATGTACGAGAGGTTGGTGTAGCGCGGCCCCACGTCGAACACCTGCCCGCGGACCATCTCCGGGCCCGCGCCCGCCGCCGCCGCCGCCGCCATGTTGGGTGCCCGGCCGCCGCCGCCGCCGCGCTGGCCTCGACGCTCCGCGGCCGCCGCTCGGCCCACGCCGCGCCTCCCGGACGGACCGCGCCGCTGCCTGTGCAGCCGCCGCCGCTGACCGGGAAGGAGCAAGGAGGGCGCCGCTCGGAAGGCCTGCAGAGCCGACGGCCGCTCAGACCAACTGCCTGCCTGCTTGCCTGCCTGCCTGCCTGACGGGCGGGCCGGCGGGCGGAGAGAGGGGCGCGCGCCGAGGAGGGCGCCGGGGCGGGGCCAGGCAGCGTGCGCGAGGATTGGCTCCCCGCGGCCTGGGGGCGGGGCTGCGCGGGCTGGCGGAAGCGGCGAGTTCAGGGCGAAGCCCTGCGGCAGCGGCGGCTGAGGCGCCGCCCTGCGCGGTCACGTGCGTTTGCGGGGGAGTCGGCGCGGGAGGCGGCTCCTGAGACTCCGGAGGACACCGAGGCGTCGGACGGCTGAGGGCCTGCACTTGGGAGATGGCCAGGGTCAGGGAAATGCCCGGAGCGGGGTCCTGACGGAGTCGGAGAGCCACCCAGGAAGACGCGTGAGAGACGACGACGCGCCACGCACGGCCGCGCGCCTGGGCCAGGCCTGTGCGGGTCCGCGGTCCACACACAAACTTAGAGGCCCCGAGACGAGGACAGGAACCGAAAGGCGTGAGCGAGACCGAGAAAGACATTTGCATACTAAGAAAGTGTCAAACACAAAGGTCGAGGACAAAAGGAGAGACAGAGGATTCGCTACTCAGACGGAGGTTCCCTCAGCAAGTGTTTGTGGAGCACCTGCCGTGTCCCTGGGCATCCGCCTCACGGAAGTCACATTCTAGAGGGAAGAGAGGGGTTAGATAGACTAGATCCACTAGACAGAAACATATACATATAGGGGGCCACCCCAGGCCGAGTGGTTAAGTTCGCGCGCTCCGCTTGGCGGCCCAGGGTTTCGCTGGTTTGGATCCTGGGTGCGGACATGTCACCACTCATTAGGCCACTCTGAGGTGGCGTCGCACATGCCACAACTAGAGGGACCCACAACTAAAATATACAACTATGTACCAGGGGGCTTTGGGGAGAAAAAGGAAAAACAAAATCTTTAAAAAAAATTTTTTTAAAGAAATACATACATATAAATACTCAAGTTGTGATAAGTGCTGTGAGGAAGTATAAGGCAGAGAAAGGGGCTAAGGTGTAGTGGGTTGAGACACTAGAGAAAGACATTGAGATTTGGAGACTGAGACCCAGATTGTACAGATGCACGGAGTCTTAGACATAGGACATACTGAAATATAAATGCAAAGATGAAAACGCTAAAACCAAAACACCGAGATCTAGAGAAAATGAGACACACACACTGAAGCTCAGAACTAGTCACAAACACCAGAGGTTAAATAGCAAAGGTCGGAATCCTGAGGTGAATGCCAAGAATAACTAAGACAATGAGACAGAAAATGATGGATCCCCTGCTTCTGAACCGTTTCCCATGCGATCTTTGGAGAGGGCGTCCAGGGGGAAGATCATGCATCCTGATTGTCCAATGCGGTGCTCTTGAGAGCTGTCAACTCTGGCCTTCAGCAAAGTTTAACTGGTCAAACTCAAAGGTGAATAAGCACATTTTTTTAAAAACACTTTGGGAAAAAAATATGTGGCACATGAGAAAAGAAATAAAGTGCTAGAGCCAAAAATTACTTCTTTGACATATATTTAGTCCATGAAGCAGAACACAGTTTTAGAAAACAGCTAATGGTTATTCTTGATTACAAGAGGAAGTTGCATCTTCTGAAGAATAGGCCAAAGTAAATGGCAAGTACTACGAAATTAAAACCACTGTAACCAAAGCAAAATGCAATGGTCAAAGCAGTAAAAGGCAGATTTGACAATGCAACAGCAAATCAGCAATATAGAGGCTAAATATATGAAAAATTCAAAGTGCTGGAATTCTTTAAGAGAGAAGAAAATGGATAGGAGAATGTCATGGAGAGTCAAACTATAGGAATTACCCTAAAAGAAGACAGAGCAAATTAATTAGAAGCAATAATTAAAATGATAATAAAAGAAAACTTGCCTTAGATGTGAAAAGATCTGAGGTGGAAATGGAAAATTGAGTGAGTTCACTGGGATCCAGAAAAATGAGTAAGCGGAAACCAACTTCAAGACATAATCTAGAAAACTTCTTAAATTTCAGGGGTAAAGAACAAACACAGTATCCAATCAGAAAAATAAATTATAAAAAAGCTAAAAACTGGTTTTCTTCAGATTCTTCCTCTGTAATAATTAAATGCCAAAGGAAAACAGAAAACGATTGACAGCACTGTGAGAGGATAGCTTGTTAACCCGCCTTGGACGCTTTCATCCCTTCCGATGCCTTGATTCCTCCTAGGTCTTTAACCGTTGCTCAGAATCTCCCTCCTGAACCCCAGGTCAGCTTGTCCACTGGGCAGCTCCGTGTGACATCCTACAAGTGCTTCAGCTTCATGTGTCCGTACTGCCGACGGTTAACTGGAGGAGTTGTGCACTCAGACTCTCAGAGGGTTTGAATCTTGGCTGCTCCACTTACTACTGTGTGACCTTGGCCTCAGTTTTCTCACTCTTAAAATGAGGAGCACAGTAGCATCTACCTCCTAAGTTTGTTGTACAGAATAAATAAGACAGTATTAGTAAAGAGCCTTGCACGTAGTAAGTATCCAGTAAATGTTATCTGTTATTATTATCTACCCCACCCAGACCTGTTCCTCATCTTGTGTCTGTGAATAGCATCACCACCCAGATACTCCAGCTCGAAGTTTGCGTATGATCGTTAACTCATTTTACCTCACTCCCAACGCCTCGCCCTTTCCAACCAATTGCAAACTCCTGTAAATTCTATTTCTTTAATATTTCTGAAGGCGTTGCTACTCAAAGTGTCGTCTCCAGACCAGCAGCACCAGCATTATTTGGGATTTCGTTAGGAATGCAGCATCTCAGGCCACACCCCAGACCTACTGAATCAGGATCTGCATTTTAACAAGATCTCCAGGTGGTTGGTATGCATATTAAACTTTGAAAAGCACTGTTTTATTTTTTATTTTTTTATTGCAGTATAATTGACATACAGTGTTACACTAGTTTCCGGTATACAACATAATGATTCGATATTTGTTTATATTGTGAAATGATCACCACAATAATTCTAGTTAACATCCGTCACCATACATAGTTACAGAATTTTGAAAAGTACTCTTTTAAACGAATCCACTTCATGCCATTGGCATTCTGCTGCATGAAGCCTGCTGCGTTGCCTCTCACCTGGGCTGCCGCAATAGCCTTAACTCCTCTGCTCTCACTTTTGCCCATCTCCAGTTGTTTCTCCCTATACCCAGATCGCTCTTTCCATAACTCATCTGACCATTTCACTCCGCTTTGTAAAGCAAGGCAGTGGCTCCCTGTTGCACTCAGAGTGAGGCCTTTGCTGACCACCCATCCACCCCAGCTCCGCTTCATCTGCTCTCCTTGCCATCCCTGCTTCAGCCACACTAGACTACTTTCAGTTCTCTTTGTCTTTCAGCCTCACCACATACCTATCTCTCTCCCTGGAACATGTCCTCTCTCCACTCTTCCAGCATTTGTGGACATTTTAAAGCCACCACACCATCATGGCATGATGCCTCTGACCACTAATTTTCTCCAGAGAACTTCTCTTGCCTAGTTCCATGGACACTAGGTAACCTTATGATTAGAGTTTGGCTTCACTTGTGGTTTTTGACAGGAAATGTGCCCTGACCAGAGGACAGCCCTATTCAGCTCCTTTGGCCGTTACTGTTCATTCTAAGAAGGGGTTTAGATATACATCAGTCTCTGCTGAGTCAGGTTAGCATGAGCCAGGCCCAGAGGGAACAATCGTCTAGCTACATAAATAACAATAAATTTCTGGAAGCACAAAGCTGAGAGCTAGGCTCTGGAACACTGTGAGACTATACTAAGCCACTAAGCAGGAGACCTTGCTTGAACGGCCAGCTGGCCACCTGGGTGTCTTCCTTATTGTCTCTCTAGAGTGGTGACAGTTCACAGATCTATAGAGTCTTAGAAAACAATGGACATGTGTTATTTTTGCCTGCCTAGCATTAACTCCTCCACCTTTTGATAGCAACAACCCGGTTGTTCTTTGGTCAACCATCCCTCTGCATTCTTCACTCCCAAGTCAAGAGTAAGCATGTGACCCAGGGCTCCCCAGTCAGAGTCACAGACGTTGGTTCAAGAATGGGCGTGCGACCTGATCCAGGCCAGTGACACTCAGCCGGCCTTCTGCAGAAACAGTTGGGAAAGGAGTACTTCCTTTCTGCTGGGGTGCTAGGGCAGTGAGTATGAGTCTCAGGTCAAACATGCCATAATGTGAGAGAGGCCCTCTGAGAATGAAGGTGAGACAGGGAAAGCAGAGTCTAGAGATGGAGACCATTTCCTGATGACACAGTGTGAGGGTGTTTTCAACTCAGCCTGGACTTTACAGGTTCATGAGCCAAATATATTCTCTCTTTTACTGAAGTCAATTTAAGGTAGGTTTCTGTCACTTGAAACCACAAAAGTTTGTGACTAATACTCTACCCAGTTAACTCCCTTTTCTGCAAAAATTGCTCAGAATTGTACAATAAGTCACTAAGACCTGAATCAGAAACTCGTGAATGATGAAATCAGAGAAAAGAACTGGCAATGAGCCTTGAAACTAGCTAAAGATAGAGAGATAACTGAATAAGAACACCACTGAGTAGAGACTGCTTGCTGCTAGTAAGTTGAAATAATTGTCGTCGCTATGGTAACAAACAAAATGCAAAAGAAAAGAAATTGTGACAAAGGATTTTTAACCTCAAACTAATGCAATGAAAACTGGAGAGGAAGAACGAGGGTGCAAAAAGCAAGGCACTAAGTCTTTGTTGTACATAAAGTGAAGATAGAAGTTATTTTTAAAAATAGTATAATTTTCATGTATTTTTTCAGTGTAAAAAGCTTTACGTCTACTTCATAAATTATGACAGGAGATAAAAGGAAAAATGTCACTCACACAGCAAAAATCAAGAGTTCTGTACCACGAAGTGTACTAGACACTTTTCTCACATTGTAAATGGAAAAGAAATGGAAGGAATCATAAAAAACCACGTGAAAACATAACAAAATTAGATGATGGAAAGTTACAAAAGGTATAACAAGGCAAATGTAAATAAATAAGAAAAACATAATTGGCTAAAATGCCTATATAAAACTATAAAAATCTCAGATCAGATCAAAGGACAAACTCTGAATATGTACCGATGTTAAAAAAGATGTGCCAAAAATACGCATAGTATAAAGAGATATTGTGAAAACAAACGCACTAAATAGCATAGCAACACAAAGCAGGAAACACAAATCTTTAGAAAAACATACAACTAATAGAAACACAGTTATAGCAAAAATATATTACACACCACCATCAGACTGTGATATATAAAATAAAAATAAAGATGAGTTAAACAACAGAATTAATAAGGCATAAAAATACATGCTGAGTTCTACACTTACATAAAATACAAAAAAGTAGCCTACACTGGACCACAAAAAGTTTTAATAAATTCAAATAAGCGAATATTGTTCAGGTCAAATCCTCTGATCACGGCACAACTTAACAAATAAATAATCATGCAAACTTAAATTTCAAAATCCCCGACCCGTGGGAAATTAACAAACATACTACTGAAAATTGTTTTAGTCATGGAAGAAATATGAACACAGTAACATACTCTGGAAAATTCTGAAAATAAGATTGCTGTGAAAGCTTGGAGGGCCATTTCTTTAGTCTTAGGCTGAAGGTTGGGCTGGCCTCTGGCACCATTACTGTCTAACATCACTCCGGCCCAAACAGAGCAGCTGTTTTTCATCTCTTTTTCCTCTTATCTATCCATTCCTTAAATTTCAGTGACCTGCACTAACCAGTTAGAAGTTTCAGCTGTAGGTCCAGAAAACTGAGTCAAACAGGGCCAGGACTAGGATGGGGTAAGTGGGGCACCAAGAAAGCAACATTTAAGGAGACACTCTCAGGGTCATGCGAGTGCAGCGTCAGCGTCGGAGAGCGAGTGCCTCCTTAAATGTTGCATCCTAGGCTCCTCAGTTGCCCCACCCTAGCCCTGGCCCTGCCAAACCAAATTGGTATGAACAGTAAGGACTCGTACTTTCTCAACTAACAAGAATCCTACAGGGAAGGCTCTTGCTCCTCTTCTCTGCCCTTGTCTAGGCTCCGCCCTGTTCTGTGCATTGGCATCATCCTCAGGCAAGTAGGGAGATGGCTACAGCAGTCCCAGACATCACATGGTGCCACACAATGCAAAGGGAGAAAGGGATTGCCTCTCTGGGAGTCTCTTTCTTAGGAGCGAGGAAACTGCTGAGCCACCCAGCAGTCTTCCGCTCACGCTTCATCATCGGCAGACTGGGTCACACGCTCACTACATCTAATCATCATCAAGAAGAATGAGACCACCATGAGTGTCTTAGGCCAATCAAGATTTACCTTTGGAACTTAAGAGGGGGTGACTCTCCCCTAGTTACGTGGGGAAAGGGTGGACGCCCCAATCAAGTCAGGGCTCCAGCATCCAGGAAGAAAGAGGGAACAGATAGGCAACCAAAAGGGCTATCCCACTCTTCTCATATGACATACTCCTCCCAGGGTAGCTGTGGTCTTCACCACCCAGCTGCGCAAGTCTCCCCCTCTAGCCCAAATCACACACATCAACTGCACAGTCAAGTGCACAAGCCTGCATTACAGATCTTCTCCTGAACTCCTCACCTGCCCGCTGTCTGTTTCCTAACTTCCCCTAGAGCCCCTCCGCGTTCTCAGTTCCTCAAGCCAAAAAGTAAACACCTTCCTCAACCTCATTCTTTACCAACCCCCACACCTAATTCATGCCCAAATCCTCCTCACTGGACTGCCTAAATATTGTTTATTTTAAAATAAACTTTATTTTTTAGACTTACAGAAAAATTTCAAAGATAGTACAGAGAGTTCCCAATACCCTACACCAAGTTTCTGACATCATTAACAGCTGACATTAGTGCGGTACATTTGGTACAATTAATGAACCAGTATCAGTATATTGTTACTAACTAAAGTCCATACTTTATTGAGATCTGCTTAGTTTTTACCCAAGGTCCTTTTTCTGGTCCAGAATCCCACATTACACTTATTCATCATGTGGTTGTGATAGTTTCTCAGACTTTCCATGTTCTGATGACCTTGACAGTTTTGAGGAGTACTGGTCAAGTGTTTTGTAGACATCCCCTCAATTGGGATTTGTCTAATGATTTTCTCATAATACGTCTGCGCATAAGGGTTTTTGGGAGAAAGACCACAGAATTAAAGTGCCATTTTCATCACATAATATCAAGGCTACATATGATCATCTTGACATCACTCTTGATGTTGACCTTGATCACCTGGCTGAGGTAGCATTTGTCACATTTCTACCCTGTAAAGTTACTCTTTTTTTCCCCCTTTCGAGACTTACTGTGTGGAAAGAAGTCACTCTGCACAGCTCATACTTAAGACGCGAGGGGTGTGCTCCACCTCCTTGAGGGGGCTGTACCTACAGAAATTATTTGGAAATTTTCTGCATGGGAGAGTCATCTCTAATATTGTTTGATTTTTATAATTTGTTTTGAAATAATATTAAACTTAAAAGTTGCAAGAACTCTATGAAAACTCCCATATCCCCTTTCTTTGCTTCTTTCTCCATTTATATATATGAATATTTACACATATAATAATATACATATATATTCATGTATAAAGAGATATAGTATATACATACAATTATTATCATAATTCTTTTTCTGAACCATTTGAGGGAAATGATGCCCCCATCATTCCTAAATACCCTTGTGTGTATTTTCCAAAAGAGGAACTCTCCTACATAGCCACGGTAAAATCTTCAGAATCAGGAACTCAACACCAATACCACACTGCCATCCAAGCCGGACTCCATTTGGCTTTCACTGACTGCCGAAAATGTCTCTCATTTTTCTGATCCAGGATTCAGTCTAGGATCATAAGTTGCATTTAGTTGTGCCTTTTTAGTCCTCAGTCTGTAACACTTCCTTGATCTTTCCCCATCTTTCATGACCATGTGTTTTTGTTTTGTTTTGTGTTTTTAGTGAACTTCTTTAACTTCTTTTATTTTAAAATTAATATACAGTAAAAATGAATTTTTAAGTGTACAGTACTATGAGTTTTAAAGCATGTATAGATTTGTGTACCTGCCACAACAATAATGCTACAGAACACTTCCATCACCTGCCAAAAGTCCCTTGTGCTATCCCTTTATAGTCACATCTGCCCCCATCCCCAACCCCTGGCAACCGCTGATCTATTTCCCATCATTATAGTTTCGTCTTTCCAAGAATGTCATATAAATGGAACCATGGAGTATGTAATCTTTTCCAACCATAATGCCTTTGAAATTCACCCAAGTTGTGTGTATCAATAGTTTGTTCAATTTTATTGCTGGCTAGTATTCCATTCCATTGTATGGATGTACCACGGTTTATCTTTTCACCAATTGAAGGATATTTGTTTGTTTTCCAGTTTTGGGTGATTATGAATAGAGCTGCTATAAACATTTGTGTATAGGTTTTTGTGTGAATGTAAGTTTTTATTTCCCTAAAGTAAATATCCAGGAGTGGGATTGCTGGGTCATATGTGAGGGTATATTTAACTATAAGAAACTGCCAAATTGTTTTCCAGAGTGACTACATTTTACATTCCTACCAGCAATATATGAGAGTTCCAGTTACTTCACATCCTTGTCAGCACTTGGTATTGTCAAAATTTTTTATTTTGGCTATTCTAATAGGTGTATAGTGGTATTGCCTATGTTTTCTCCTGTAAGTTTTATAGTTTTACATTTTACATTTAGATCTATGATCCATCTTGAGTTACTTTTTTCATAAGGTGTGAGGCTTAGATTGAGATTCATTTTTTTGCTTGTGGAGGTCCAATTGTTCCAACACTATTTGTTGAAAAGACTGTCCTTGCTCCATTAATTTGCCTTTGCAGCTTTGTCAAAAACCAATTGGCAAGAGGTGGCATCAAGGAAGATAGCAGAGTAGGGAGCTTCAGGAATCCATCTATCTACAGAAACAATTGAACTGGCAGGAACTGCCCAAAACAACTATTTTGAAACTCTGGAATCTAATAGAACACTTGCAGTAGTAAGGGTAGGGCTTGATGACAAGGCTGTAAATTTCAGTCAATTTCAGTTTTTATGTGGTAGCTGATGTCATTCCTATCCCCCATCCTGCTGGCAGGCAGCTGTAGGGACTGCAGCCTATATTCCTGGCGTGGCATTTTGGACCCAGCGTGAGCAACAAGGACCTTGTCCTCCAAAAATTGAGGTCGTGGTTTCTGATTGCTAGCTGCTGCTTTTGATTGCTAAGAGGCCAGCACAGAGGTTGGCCATCATTTCAGCCCTCACAGGCTGAAACAGCTTCCTAGCCATGAGAGAATTTAAAGAGATAGAATCTATTTATTTTTCCTCTCTTGGGACCCAGACATTTAAGGAAATTTCATCAGGTCACTAGGTGACCTTAGAAACAATGGAAGAGACACTTCAGTGAACACACACAACAAGGAATACACACTTTGCAAAAACACTTGAGAAAAGTCACAAAAGGATGGCTGCAGCCATCAACAAGCAAAACCCAGCAATCTCTAAAGAATGAGAGGGTAGATCTCCAGAGCTACCACAACACAATATTCAGAATGTCCGGTTATGAACGAAAAATTACAAAACATACAAATAATCAGGAAAATGGCCTGTTCACAGGAAAAAAATAAGTTGACAGAAATCATCCCCAAGGAAGCACATCCATTGGAATTATAAGTCAAAGATGTTAAATCAACTGTCTTAAATATCTTCATTGAACTAAAGGAAACCATGGACAAGAACTAAAGGAAATCACGAAAATGATGTCTGAACAAGATGGAGAGAGAGAAATTTTATAAAGGATCCAAACAGAAATTCTGGAACTAAAAAGTATAATGATTCAAGAACAGATTTGAGCAGACAGAATAAAGGAACAGTGAACATGAAGATAAGACATTTGACATTATCTAGTCTGAGGAACAGTAGGAAAAAATAATGAAGAAAAACAAACAGGCCCAAAGACTGGTGGGAGATCATCAGGCATACCAACATATGCATTATAGGAATCCAAGAAGGAGAAGAGAGAGAAAGGGGCAGAAAAAATAATTCTGCAATAATGGCTGAAAACTTCCCAAATCTGATGAAATACATGAATATATACATCCAAGAAGTTCAACAAATTCCAAGCAGGATAAATTCCAAGAGATCCACAGTAAGACAAATTACATTCAAATTCTGGAAACTCAGAGAGAAAAATTTGTTTTGAAAGCAACAAGAGAGAAGTGACTCATTATGTACAAGAGATGCTCAATAAGATGAACAGCTGATTTCTTGACAGAAATCATGAAGGCCAGAAGACAGTGGAATGACAGTGTTAAAACCATGAAAGAAAAAAAACTGTCAACTGAGAGTTCTATATCCAGCAAAATTTTCCTTAAAGAACAAAGGAGGGGCTGGCCCCATGGCCAAGTGGTTAAGTTCTCCCACTCTGTTGCGGCGGCCTAGGGTTTTGCTGGTTCGAATCCTGGGTGTAGACGTGGCACCGCTCATCAGGCCATGCTAAGGCAGTGTGGGGGGATTCGGGGAGAAAAAGGAAAAAATAAAATCTTAAAAAAAAATGAAGGAGAAATTAAGATATTTCCAGATAAACAAA
Organism: Equus quagga; assembly: GCF_021613505.1. Classification (NCBI taxonomy): domain Eukaryota; kingdom Metazoa; phylum Chordata; class Mammalia; order Perissodactyla; family Equidae; genus Equus; species Equus quagga. Next base: position 89,548,311 of record NC_060281.1, on the reverse strand, counting down.
AGCTGATGGAGTTCATTACCAGTAGATCTACGCTACAAGAAATGGTAAAGGGAATCTTGTAGGCTGAAATGAAAGGACATTAGATAGTTACTTGAAGACATAAGAAAAAATTAAAGAATACTGGTAAAAGTAATTTCATAGGTAAATATAAAAGCTAATATTATTTCACTTTTTGTTTGGCTTATAACTTCTCTCTTTTTCTTATGTTTAAAAGGTAAATGCATAAGGAAATAACTATAAATCTATATTAATGGGCATACAATGTATAAAGAGTAATCTGTGCAAAAATATAGAGGAGGAGGGACGGAGATGCAGTATAATATACAACTGAAAATAAGTTGGTATAATTCAAACTATTTTATTTTATAATTGTTTTTAATTGTTATTGTAATTTGTAATTGTTATAATTACTTTATAATTGTTATAAGTTTAAGCTGTTAATTGTAATTCCCAAGAAAATCACTAAGAAAATAACTTTAAAATATATACATAAAATAAAATAATTTATTTTTACTGAGGAACAAAAAACATACAAGACAAATAAGAAAACAAATAGCTAAATGGCAAAAATAAATCCTTCTTGACTGGCAAAAGGAAATTCTGGGGCAACCTTTGTGTATTAGGCTTAGTGAGCAGCCAGTCCAAACTGGAGCAGAAAGACAGAGGTCTATGGGATAGAGGTCTCCAGGGAAAGGATGGAACTGACTGCTATGGGTTGAACAATTGGAAAAATTACTGCTATGTATGTGGAACATTTGGAAGAAAAAAGCTCTAGGTTTGTAGAAAACTAAACAATTGAAAAAAGAAACAATTATTAACTCCAGGTAAAACCAACTTGTGAGAGAAAGAAAATGTAATAGTAGTTTACAGCTTGAGTGAACAATGTTTATTTAGTTGGTCAATAATGTAAACACTAACTATTGATTTAACTATAAACCATGGAAAACTATATTGTGAGGCTAAGGGGAGAAAAAAATAAGGGTTAGAGTGGTGCAAGAGAGCTAATTTCTCACTGCAAGAATAAGAAATAAATGTTGTTTAAAACTGATAAATAAAAAAATAAAATCTTTACTACTAATCACAGTAAGTGTAAATGAATTAAACTCTCCTATTAAAAGGCAAAGATTGTCAGAATGGATAAAGAAAGGACCTATCTTTATGAAATCTACAGGAGATTCACATTAGATATAAAGACACAAAGAGATTGAAAGTAAAAGGATGGAAAAAATATGCAAAGAGTAAACCAAAGAACTAGGTAGCTGTATTATTGTCAGACAAAATAGACTTTCAATCAAAAAAGGTTACAAGAGACAAAGAAGGGCATTATGTATTGATAAAAGTTTAAATAAATCAAGAATATATAACATGTATAATAAATATATATGTACCTAACTAAGGAGTCACAAAATATGTGAAGCAAAAATTGACAGAACTGTGGCTGGCCCGGTGGCGCAGCAGTTAAGTTCGCATGTTCCACTTCAGAGGCCCAGGGTTCGCCGGTTTGGATCCCGGGTGTGGACCTACACACCTCTTGTCAAGCCATGCTGTGGCAGGCGCCCCATGTATAAAGTAGAGGAAGATGGGCACGGATGTTAGCTCAGGGCCAGTCTTCCTCAGCAAAAAGAGGAGGATTGGTGGCAAATGTTAGCTCAGGGCCAACCAATCTTCCTCAGGAAAACAAAAAATGAAAAATAAAACTAGGCAAAAGACTCAAATAGAAATTTCTCCAAAGATATACAGAGAAGATATTGGTCAATAAGCACATCGCTAATCACTAATCATTAGAGAAATGAAAATCAAAGCCACAATGAGACATCACCTCACAGCCATTAGGATGGCTACTATTAAAAATAAAAACAAATGGAAAATAACAAGTGTTGGCAAAGGTGCAGAGAAATTGGAACCCTTGTGCACTCTTGGTGGGAATGTAAAATGGTGCAGCTGTTGGTGAAAAAAGTATGGCAGTTCCTCAAAAGATTAAAAATAGAATTACTATATTATATGATCCAGCAATTCCACTTCTAGATATATACCCAAAAGAATTGAAGATAAGGACTTGAACACGTATTTGCACACTAGCAGCATTATTCACAACAGCCAAGGCGTGGAAGCAACTCAGATGTTCATTGACGGATGAACAGATAAACAAAATATGGCATCTCCATACAATGGAATATTATTCAGTCTTAAAAATAAATGAAGTTTTGATATATGCTATGACAAGGATTGACCCGAAATCATTATGCTAAGTGACATAAGTCAGAGAGAGAAAGACAAATACCATATGATCTCACTTATATGTGGAATTAGAAAAAAAAACAAGCTCATAGATACAGAGGACAGATTGGCGTTTGCCAGAGGCAGGGGACATGAAGTGGGAAAATGGATGAAGGAGGTTAAAAAGGTGCAAGCTTCCAGTTATAGAATAAATAAGTCCTGGGGATGTAATGTACAGCATAGTGACTATAGTTAATAAAACTGTATTGCATATTTGAAAGTTGCTAAGAGAGTAGACCTTAAAAGTTCTCATCACAAGAAAAAAATTCTGTAACTCTGTGTGGTGACGAATGTTAACTAGACTTATCATGGAGATCATTTTGCAACATATAGAAATATAGAATCATTATGTTGTACATCTGAAACTAATGTAATGTTGTATGTAAATTATACCTCAATAAAAAAAGAAAGAATTCCTACAACTCAACAACAAAAAGACGACCCAATTAAAAAATGAGCAAAGGACTTGAGCAGACATTTCTCCAAAGAAGATGCACAAATGGCAAATAAGCATGTTAAAAGATGCTCAACATCATTAGTTATCAGGGAAATGCAAATCAAAACCACAATGAGATACCACTTTACACCCACTAGGATGGTTATAATTAATAGAAAACAAACAAACAGAAAACAAGAAGAGTTGGCAAGTATGGGAGATATTGGAACCCTCATACATGACTGGTGGGAATACAAAACGGTAAAGCTGCTGTGGAAAACAGTTTGATGGGTCCTCAAAAAGTGAAAGAGAATGACCATATAACCCAGCAATTTCACTCCTGGGTATATACCCGAAAGATTTGCTAACAGAGACTCACTGTTCATGGCAGCATTATTCACAACAGCCAAAATGTGTAAAACCCACAAATATCTATCATGTTAGTCCATAAATGGATAAACATAACGTGTATACACATACAGTGGAATATTATGCAGCCATAAAAAAGGAATGAAGTTCTGATAATGCCACAGCATGGATGATCCTTTAAAACACGACACCAAGTGAAATACGCCAGACACGAAAGGTCAAATATCTGTGATTCAGCTTCTCTGAGGTATTTAGAACACACAAATTCATAGTGACAGAGGGTAGATTAGAGGCTTCAGGGGTTGCAGGCAAGGGAGACTGGGGAGTTATTGCCTAACGGTTAGAGTTTCTATTGGGGGTAATGAAAAAGCTTTGAAAATAGATAGCAGTGATGGTTGCTCAACATTGTGAATGTACCTAATACCTCTGAATTGTACACTTAAAAATGGTTAAAATGGTAAATTTTATGTTATGTATATCTCACCATAGTAAAAAAAAATACCAAAAAATGGTTAGAATGGCAAATTTTATGTTACATACATTTGCCTACCAAAAAAATCAGTTGCCTATATTTGTGATAGCTCATTTCTAGACTCTTTTTTCAGTTCTATTGATCTATGTGTCTATCTCTGCGGCAATCCCACACTGTCTTCATTCCTGCAGCTCTACAGTAAGTCTTAAAATGAGGTAGTGTGAATCCTCCTACTTTATTTATCCTTTTCTAAATTGTTTGACAGGGCCGGTCCCGTGGCCGAGTGTTAAGTTCACGTGCTCTGCTGTAGGCAGCCCAGTGTTTCGTCGGTTCAAATCCTGGGCACGGACATGGCACCACTCATTGAGCCACGCTGAGGCAGTGTCCCACATGCCACAACTAGAAGGACCCACAACTAAGAATATATAACTATGTAGTGGGGGGCTTTGGGGAGAAAAAGGAAAAAAAAAATCTCAATTGTTTGAACTATTTTCGTTCCTTTGACTTCCCATATAAATTTTAGAATCAATTTGTCTATATTTACAAAAAATTCTGCTGGAATTTTTATTCTAATTGCATTAAAGTTGCAGATCAATTTGGGGAGAATTGGTATCTTTACTAATGTCAAGTATTCCAATCCATGGACATAACGTGTCTCTCCATTTATTTAGATCTCCTTTGATTTATTTCATCAGGAGTTTGTAGTTTTCAGCACAGAGATCCTGTTAGATTTATACGAAACATTTTTTGTTTTTGGAGCTATTGTAAATGGTAGTTTTAAGTTTCTGTTTCCAATTGCTAGTATGTAGAAACATTATTAATTTTCCTATATTGACCTTATATCTTTGAACTTTGCTAATCTCACTGGTTAGTTTTAACAGCGTTTTTTGGTAGATTTTTTGGGAGTTTCTACATAGACAATCATGTCACCTGCAAAGAGAGACAGTTTTATTTCTTCCCTTCTTTCTTTCTTTCTTTGGTGAAGAAGATTGGCCCTGAGCTGACATCTGTGCCAATCTTCCTCTATTTTTTGTATGTGGGATGTTGCCACAGCATGGCTTGATGAGTGGTGTGTAGGTCCACAGCTAGGATCCAAACTGCAATGAGTTGGGGAGTGTTCTCTCTTCTTTATTTTCTGAAAGAGATTGTGTAGAATTGATGCTATTTCCTCTTTTAATGCTTGGTAGAATTCTCCTGTGAAACTTCTTTTTCAGAAGTTTTTAAACTATTAATTTAATTTCTTTAATAGTTATAGAGCTACGTAGATAATCTATTTCCTCTTGAGTGAGTTTTGGTAGTTTGTGAGTTTTTGGAAATTGAACAATTTCATTTAAGCTTTTGAATTTTATGTGTTTAGAGTTGTTTGTGGTCCTCTTTTAATATTTGTCCTTCTAATATCTGTAAAATTTGTGATGATATCTCTTTTTTCATTCTTGATATTAGTAATCAGTAATTTTGTGTCTTCTCTCTTTTATTGTCGGTCTCATTAGAGGTACCATTCATTCATCTGTTCAAAGAACCAGTTTCTGTTTTTTTGTTTTTGCATGATTCCATCTTTTTTTTTTTTTTTGAGGAAGATTATCCCTGAGCTAACATCCACCACCAATCCTCCTCTGTTTTTTGGTGAAGAAGATTAGCCCTGAGCTAACATCTGCCACCAATCTTCCTTTTTTTTTTTTTTTGCTGTGGAAGCCTGGCCCTGAGCTAACATCCATGCCCATCTTCCTCTACTTTATATGTGGGACGCCTACCACAGCATGGCTTGATAAGTGGTGTGTAGGTCCGTACCTGGGATCTGAACTGGTGAACCCCCAGCCACCAAAGTGGAACATGTGAACTTAACCACTGCACCACCAGGCTGGCCCGTCCAGTTTCTGGTTTTGTTGACTTTTCTCTACGGTTTTCCCATTTACAATTTCATTGATTTCTGCACTTTTCTTTATTTCTTTCATTTTATTAGCTTTGGGTTTATTTTGCTCTTCTTTTCTCATTTCTTGCAGTAAGAACTTAGATTATTGACTTGAGACTTTTCCTCTTTCTCTAATGTAAGCATTTAGTGCTATAAACCTCTCTTTCAGCACTCTTAGCTGCAGCCCACAAATTTTCTTATGTTGTATTTTCATTTTCATTCGGTTCAAAATATTTATTTCATTTGAGACTTCCTCTTCGACCCATGGATTATTTAATAATGAATATTGTTTAATTTCTAACTTTTTGGAGATTTTCCTGTGATATATCTATATTTTTGTTATTGCTATCAAGATTAATTTCATCATTATCAGAGAACATACTTTATATGCTTTCAGTTCATATTTGTTAAGGTTTTTATAATGATCAATGATATGCTCTTTCTTGGTGATCCTGGCACATTCATTTAAAAAGGATGCATGTCATGTTGTCGGGTAGGGTCTTCTATAAACGTCAACCAGACCCAGCGGGTTAACGGTTCAGATCTACATCCTCGCTGACTTTCTGCTGCCTCGTTCTAACAATTACTGAAAGAGGAGTGTTGACGTCTCCAACATAATCACGGACTTGTCTATTTTCTTCTTTCAGTTTTGTCCATTTTCTTTCATGTATTTTTGAGCTCTTCTCTTACACATAAGGATTGATAGGCTTCTTGGTGGATTGATTCTTCCATCTTTACGTAATGCCCCTCTTTATCCATGGTAATTTTCCTTGTTTTAAGGTTTACTTTTTCTGATGTTAATACAGTCATTCTAGCTTTCTTATGATTAGTATTTGCATGGTATATCTTTTTCCCATTCTTTTACTTTTATCTACCTGTATCATTATATTTGAAGCGAATTTCTTATAATCAGGGTGATTTTGTGTGTGTGTGTGTGTGTGTGTGTGTGAGGAAGATCAGCCCTGAGCTAACATCTGTTGCCAGTCTTCCTCTTTTTGCTTGAGGAAGATCATCACTGAGTTAACATCTGTGCCAATCTTCCTCTATTTTATGTGGGACCCCACCACTTTGTGGCTTAACAAATGGTGCTAGGTCTGTGCCCAGGATCTGATCCTTCAAACTCCAGGCTGCAAAGCAGAGCGTGCAAACTTAACCAATAGGCCACTGGGCTGGCCTCTAATTGGGGTGATTTTTAAACATTTATTCTGACAATTCCTGTCTCTTAGCTGATGTATTTTGACCATTTTCATTTAGTAATTATTGATGTTCTTGGATTTAGGCCTGCCATTTAATTTTTTAAAATAGTTATTCTCTTTTTTTAATCCTCTGTTTTCCCTTTCCTGCCTTTTTTTAGAGTATTTGAACATTTTTAGTATTCCACTTTAATTCATCTATTGTTATCATTTTGCTATACCCTTCCTTTAGCTTGCTATACCTCTTATATAGTTTCATATTGGTTTCTTCGAGGACTACAATATTCATACTGTAAAATTAATAAAGGAAACTGCAGATAAAATCAGAGTCAGTAAGGCCTGTAGAGGGAGCTCTCAGCTCTACCATTCCTCATCAATTACCCCAAACAGGAAGATGTCAGTTACAGACCCCAACAGGAAGAGAGGTACCTTGCCTTCCCAAACAGGAAGTGCAACTGCTTTACTACTCCAGCAGGAGGGAGGAAGACTTCCTTTTTGCCCAACAACAAGCCCAGCCAATGGAAAATGCCCCAGCTCAGCCAATGAGAACCATTATCATGTGAACTTTTACTTTCCTCCAATGAACTTTCATTTTTTCCTTGCCAATGACTTCCTTTCCTTGTCCTGTTCTCCCTTCTATAAAAGCCTTCCACGTTGTGTAACCCCTCAGAGTATCTCTCTGCTTGCCAGATAAGATGCTGCCTGATTCATGAATCATTTAATAAAGCCATTTAGCTCTTCAAATTTACTCAGTTGAATTTTGTTTTTTAGTAATATTTAACTTTTCACAGTCTACTTAGAATAAATATACACCACTACAATGGAATGTAGAAACCATACTACCTTATAGGTCCCTTTACACTCTCACCATTTTGTTGTAGTCGTCTAACACATTATATCTACATACATTGAAAATCTCTTCAGATGATGTTATAATTTTTGGTTTCAACCATCAAACAAATTTTAAAGAACACAAGAGGAGAAGAGTAGTCTACTATATTCCATTGTTCTTCCTGCATTCCTGATATTCTAAATTTCCTTCCAGTATCAATTCTCTTCTGTTTGAAGAACTTTCTTTAGCATTTTGGCAATAAATTCTTTTAGTTTTCTTCATCAGAGAATATCTTGATTTCACCTTCATTCCTGAAGGATATTTTCACTGGATATAGAATTCTGGGTAGATAGTTTTTTCTTCTCTTAGCATTTAAAAACTATTGTTCTACTTCCTTCTGGCCTCATGGTTTCTGATGAGAAATCTATTGTCATTTGAATTGTTGCTCTTCTTTAAGCAATGTATCATTTTTCTCTACAAGTTTTTAAGATTTTTTTCTTTTGAGGAAGATTAGCCCTGAACTAACATCTGCTGCCGATCCTCCTCTTTTTGCTGAGGAAGACTGGCCCTGAGCTAACATCCATGCCCATCTTCCTCTACTTTATATGTGGGACGCCTACCACAGCATGGCTTAGCCAAGCGGTGCCATGTCTGCACCTGGGATCTGAATTAACAAACCCTGGGCCGCTGAACCGGAACACGTGCACCTAACCGCTGCACCACCAGGCTGGCCCGAAAATAAACTATATTTTGCAATATTCTTTTCCTCGTCAAACCTCCACCCACCAGCCTTAGAGCATCCATGAAGTCTCCTTCCTAAATCGATGCACCATTGTGATGGTTTCTCTACTTCCATCACCCGCTATACAGTGATTAGCTGGCTTTGTACTGTAATGGAAGGGCTTTCCCTTCTCCCTACTGAATATAGACTCATGGATTCCTATGTTATTCAGTGTTATTCCTATGTTACCATAATTGTTATTTTGAGGCTCCAATTACCCCAGACTTGGTCAGTGGGAGTTCCTCTGGCTGGTTCCTATATCCTTTTGACATGTCATCATTATTATTTGAACACTTTGTTATCTTCCAGGTGCCCCAGCCTGGAATCAGCCACATCAAGGAGCCCTAACTCCTTTTGGTGTAGGATGGTGTTTAGAAACCAAGATCTGGGTGCCTGGTGTGCTTGTTATTAGTGGTATAACTGCTTTGAGGCCCTCTCGGTGGACAGAGGTAGGGAGAAAATACACGCGCACACACATATACACATATATGTATATATACACATATGTACATATGCACACATATAGTTCACACATACACATATAGTTCACTCTGACATCTCCAATTCCTCAGGGTTCTTTCCAGGCTTCCCCTTTCCATATTTGTAATTCTCTTTTCCAACAGTGAAAAACCTGACTCCCATTATCCTCAACATATTTGCTCAATCTCCTTGCATGGAACTGATTTTCCAGCCACACCAGCTGCCTCCTTGGCTTCCAGCCATGTTGCCATCTCCAAGGGAAGGGAAGGGAAGGGAGGGAGAAGAGGGAAGAGAGGAGGAGGCCGCCAAACGCTTTGTAAGCCAGCCCTCCGCTCCCTCCCTGCTTCCCCGGCCTGGGCTGGACCTGACCACCTCGCGCCTGGCCTCCCTCTGCAAGCAGCCTACGCGGCACCCCCTCCCCCCCACCCCCCCCCCCCCCCCCCGCCCCCGGCCTCCCTCCACCTCAGCCCATTCACTCCTTCTGGCTTCCAAGAGGGTTTCTTTCCTTTCTTCCTATTTTGATTTTTCTAAATTACAAAAATATTTCATGCTCACGTTTACAAATTCAAACAACGCAAAGAATGTGAAGCCGGCATGAGCGCCCCCAGCTGCCCGTCCACTCCGCCTCCAGGAGGAACCCGGCTTCTGCCCCGTGGTTTTAAGAACACACTCATGTATATTTATATAATTTTAAATATTGAAATAAGATAGTTTTACTTATTTTCATTTCTTTTTTTCCAGGTCTGAGCATAATAAATCTACCGCAGTCTTTTAAACAGACACATCGGAATCTACGATAAAAACGTCCCATAATTTATCCTTTTACCCACAGACTACGTTATTTTTTTTAAGGATTGGCACCTGAGCTAACATCTGTTGTCAGTCTCCTTTTTTCCCCCTTCTTCTTCTTTCCCCCAAAGGCCCCCGGAACATAGTTGCATGTTCTAGTCGTAGGGCCCTTCTGGCTGTGGCACGTGGGACGCCGCCTCAGCATGGCCTGATGAGCGGTGCCAGGGCCGCGCCCAGGATCCCAACCGGTGACGCCCAGGACCCCGAAGCGGAGCGCGGGAACTCGACCACTCGGCCGCCGGGCCGGCCCCCCCAGGCCACGTCTTTAAGGGTAACTTCCGTTTGGGCCGAACGTCCTTCACAGCCACGCTCCCCCGCGGGACCCTGGCCCCTCCACAGGCCGGCTTCCGCTGCGCTTGGCGAGGGCAGGCCGGCAGCAGCCCCGAGCGGGAAGGGCGCGGTGCGGTCCTTTGTCGCAGCACCTTCGCGGCGGGCGGCCCCCGACCGGCGCCGGCCCTCAGAGCTCCTGCAGGGGGGGCTGTTCGCGCGCCTGCTCTCGCCGCTTCGGGCCCAGGGAGGGCGACGCCCCCGCCTTCCCCGGGGCCGGGCGCTGCTCTAGCCTGCGGCTTCCCTGCACCTCTCCCGCACGTGGGTAAGCAGTCCCTTTGTTAAGCTCAGGTTGTCCTCTTTGCGTGTGTCATCTGTTTGCACGTGGGGCAAGCGCAGTGCGGTCTCGAGGAGAGTTTGCAAGGCCCTCACACCGCCAGGGCGCCTCTCAGCCGTGAATGCCGGGCCGGCCTTCCCCCCGGGCCACCCAGGGCTTCTCGCTCGCTCCGAAGAACGGAGACCAGCCCTCGGGTGCGGCCTGCGAGGCCCCTGCTCTGCACGCACCGCACCCTCTGCTCCAGCCACACCAGGGGGAACAGGCGCCACACCCGCACCTTTGCTGGCTCCCTATTAACCCTCCAAAAGAAGCCGCTGATCAGCTCTTGAGACCTGAGGTTTCAATTAAGACTAATTGCCAGCACACACCGATTTCTGATTTCTAGCAGATTTATTCTTTTCTGACTCAGCCACACGGGCAGCCATGCAGCTTGTCCTCACACACTGCTCTCCCTGCTTTCCCAGCGACGGCAGGTGAGGCCCAGAGGTGGCGAGCTCAGTTCGGACTTGGTCAGCCTGCGTTCTGCTGCAGGCTGGCTGTGACCTGGATTCGCTGCCTCCCCACTGCCTGCCAGCGCGTCTGGCTCCTCTGAGATCCTGAAGGCCCCTAGGGCCACAGTTAGAGCTGGAGGAGCCGTGCCCTTGCAGCCTGGGGCCTGGCGCACGGTAGGCCCTGGGGAAGTGCTAACTCCCTCCCCAACTCCTAGAGGGTGCACCCAGCTTCCCTTTGGCTCTCTTGGCCCAGTGGTCACCCCTAAGCACAAGCCATGGTCTAACCACCACTGCCCCCTGGGCCACTGGCCTCCTGACCATTACTGACCACCCGCATATGTGGCCACCTGAGAGCTCCACCGGCTGCTCTGCTCCCTGGAACCTCCCCAGGAGGCCTCCCCTGTCAGCTTTCATGATTCCCCAAGCACACTGCTGGGGGCTCCCAGAGGCTGGCCTGAGCCTTTTTCTTTTTTATCAAGGTATAATTTACACCCAGTGAACTGTACCCATCTTAAGTAGATGGTCTAATAAATTTGGACAAAAGTATTCATCTGTGTCACCAAGACCCAAATCAAAACGTAGACCGCTTCCATCACCCAGAACATCCCCTTATGCCCTTTCCAGCCAATCCCCTACCCAGAGGCAACGGGCTGCTTCGGCTTCTCTGACCACAGATCAGCACTGCCTAATCTGGAGCTTCATATAAATGGAGTGTCCAGCGTACTGCCCCAGGCTTCTCTGCAGTGGAGCCTGGCTCTCTCTCCATGCCCTCGGCCCTGCACAGGCTGGAGGAGGGAGGCCAAGGAGCTGCCGGGGGAATCTGAGCTGCAGGTGCACGGGCCCCGCTGGGATGGGGCTGCAGTGTCCCAGTTACAAGAGAGCAGGCGGGCAGCAAGCTCTTCCTCCTTGCACCGACTCGGCTAGGCTTGCTGTTCCTTCTGCCCAGAATGCTGTTCCTCCCCTTTCCAGTGATGAGATGCCAGGCCCTCTTCGCTCAGGATTATGCACGTCTATGGACTTCGACCCTTGGCGGGACCCCTTGCTCTGCCCGGATGCGTGAGTTTGTGTGTCTGTCTCAGGTCTTATCTACAGGCTCGGTGTGAGTAGATCTCGTTAAATGGGTGGATAGAAGAGACGCTGTCCAGGCTCTAGTCCACCTGGGGCTCCTAAATGCAGCCCTACCCCCAGCTCCGGACTCCACAGCTCCCCCTTGGGGAGTTGGCCAGGCCCACTCAGACCCTTCTGGCCCCCTGGTCCCTGCTTCCTCTCCTGTTCTCCGACAGCAGCCAGAGGGAGCTCCGAAAAACATCAGTTCGGCCAGTCTCAGGCCCAGACCCGTCCAGCAGCTTCCAGGCGCACTCAGAATGTCACAGGCCACCAGGCCTCGTGATCTGGCCGGTGCCTCTCTCTGCCGCCACCCAGCCATTGTTCCCGAGCTGGCAAACCCCTGTCACCCTGTCTCCAGGTCTCCCCCAGCCTGCCTTCCTCCAGCCAGGCTGCCTGGCCTCCGCCCACCTGGTCCTCCTGGCGCTCCTCCCTCATTCCCAAACACGCGCTGCCCCTGCCTGCGGCCGAAGGCCCGCGGGGAGAAGGGGCCTCGAGGGGCGAGTTCTCCACTCAGAGTCTAGACCTGCGGGGTCAGCAAGCATCTGTGAAGGGATGAACTGTTATGGTGTCCTGAAATAATGTTAAAGCGTTTTTTTCCTTCTGATTTTAAAAGTAAAACATACTTATCAAAGATTTGCAAAACACAAAAATTACAGGCATAGCAATAAAAAAACCAAAATAGAAATCCATCCACCCAGAGGTCATTATGATTCGCATTGTGTGTGACTCCTTCTAGCCTTTTCTACATGTGTGTAGAATATATATGTTCCTTTGCATATTTGTACACTTATGTACATAGACATGTGATTTCATACACTGTATTTTGCTTTTGTTATTTAACATTAAGTTTTCCCCATAATTTTAATATTTTTTAAATTACTTAAATTTCCTATTTTTCCCCCTATTTTTGCCTCCTGAAATTACTTAAGAACAGCATTTTCCAATGCTGAGTAAGTTTCCAGCCTATGAATGACTCGAGCTGTTGGAGGTCTGGGCTTGGTGCCATTTTTGGCCGCTGTGGCAGTGCCCTGGGACGTGCATTGTCCACTGTCTGTGCCTCTCGTTATGCACAGTGACCAGACATCCTGGCGTTTGCCTGTTGGCTCAGCTGGATTATGAATAGGGCCCTCGCTCCCTCTCACAGCTGTCACCATTTGGACAACAGATTGCACAGACCTCCTTCAGGGGGCTCGGAGGCACCTGGAGACCATGTGGGGCGGGCAGGGTCGGGGGAGGCAGGCGGAGGTGGCTCCAGGGTTCTGTTGTGGGCACCTGGGTGAGGATGGTGACAGCAATCCCTGAGTTGAGGGGGAGGGCGGTGGTGTTTGGAGACGCTGAATCAGAAGCTTCCACATGACTTTGCAGAGACCCCGTCTAGGAGGCAGCTGGAGATGCAGTCCTCACCACCAGAGGTCGCTCGGCATGGAGGGGCTGGCAGTCCCCCTGTGTGCTTTCCAGGGCCCACTCAGTGCTTGGTGGAAGGCGCAAGCCGCGCCGGGCATTTCACCACTGCCTGTGTCAGGGCACCAGAGAGCTGGGGAGGGGGAGGGACACCACGCTTCAGACAACCAATTGTGATCTTACCCCTAAGCTTATCCCGTGAGGGTCTCAGACGTTCAACAATGAAAGGCAGCGTTGTTGTAACTTGTACCCGAGTCCAAAAGAAGGGGCAGGGGCACATGGTGACCATCTCAGCTGGAGCTCTGGCTTGGCAAGACTTAACCTTTTCCAACTGCAGACCTCTGTCTTGGCAGCCCTGGGGCCCTCAGTGGGAGATGGCCAGCCCCTTCACTGACACAGAAAACATCTGGGGCCCAGAGAGAGGAGCAACCCCTCAAGGTCAAGGTTGGGGCTATGGAATGCATCCTAGAACCTTGAAGTGAGAAGAATACCACCAAATCCACGTCTAAGTCAACCCTCACGGCAACCCCAGGAGGGCGAGGCCATCATCCCCATTGGCAGATGAGAAAACGGAGGCTCGGAGAGGTGATGTCACAGAGGTCGGCAGAGGCTGGCTTTGAAGCGTCTCTGCTTTCTGCCCTTCTGCCACCCACACTGCCTGCTTCCAGAGGGAAGGCCCTTCTCTGTCCCCTTCATCGATATGTACAGACTGACCTGGTGGATTACAGCCCTCATTCAGCAGATGTGACACACACACGTCGAGGCAGGTCCTGGGCTGAAGATACAAAGATGACGAGAATGTGGCCCCTGACCTGAAGGGGTTATAATCTAAGGGCAGAACTACAAAACCGCATACCTCTATTGTTCAGAGGAGAGAAACGGGGCCCCAGGAGGGGAGGGACCTCCCCAAGCCCACGTGGTCATTTAGGGGCAAGAACAGAACAAGAGCCCAACTCTGTACCCCGTTTCTTAAAAAAAAAGTCACCCAGCAGTCAGTACACACATAAGTTGCTCACCCTCTCAGATAACCAAGGAAATGCAAACTGCAACCATGAGCAGAAGTCATTTTACACTCATTACATTGACAAAAATGCCCAAGTGCGATGGCAGCAAGTGCTGGTGAGGATGAGGAACGGTGGACACTCCGTGCACTGCCATCTGCACTGCACAAGCCTGGTGCAGGACCCCATCAGTGGGTGAAGACATAGCCGGGTGGCCTCCTGGCCCAGCACCTGTGCAGTCACACGGGCCATGCCTGGCTTCATTCTCTGCTGCTGCCATCTTGAAATTCCTCATAATTAATTAAGCGGCCTGCATTTTAATTGCACTGGGCCCCGCAAATTCCATTGCCAGTCCTGCCCAGGGTTCTACTTCTTGGTAGACGCCCCAGAGAAACTCTTGTACACGGTACTAGGAGACTGTCGAGAATGTTCTTAGCAGCTCTGTTTCTGCAAAAAGCCGGAAACCCACACAGCATGGATGAACCCGAGAAACTGAATGCTGAGTGAGGGAGACATGAAGCAGAATGCACACAGCAGAATCCCATTTTCATCAAAAGACAAGCAAAACAAAACGAGAGTGTAGGGAAATGTACAGTTGTGGTAAGTGTACAGAGATGGTGCGGCGTGGGGGGCTCTCAGAGGAGCACTGGGAGGCCTTCAACCCCGCTCACAGCTCCTGGAGGCTGCTTGGTGGGTCTGTAGTTCTATCTGATCTATGACGTTGACTCTCGGTGTGTCTACGTCAAACCCTTCATATCATAAAAATAGAAGAACTGCGCAGGCACGCTGCGCTGTCAGGATCAGGCATGGAGAGAGGACAGCCGGGCAGCCTGTGTTTGTCTCCCTGCTGAGCCCTGAGGCTGCGGAGAGGCGGCTGTGAAAGGGGA
The DNA here is from genome assembly GCF_021613505.1 of Equus quagga. NCBI lineage: Eukaryota > Metazoa > Chordata > Mammalia > Perissodactyla > Equidae > Equus > Equus quagga. Next base: position 89,533,222 of record NC_060281.1, on the reverse strand, counting down.
ATGTTCTCGGGCTGGTGCCCAGCCCACCTGGACGTTAGTGGCAGCTGCTGAGAACCAGCTCCACGAAGTGAGGCCTCTTAATTCACTGAGAGCGTAATGATGCAGACGGACATCAAATGTACCAAATTATAGCCCGTTTTTGCCAATGAAATATGTACATGTAGTTCTGACTCCAAAACTTGTAGCTCTTAATCTGTTTTATCTTCAGCAACTTTATATTGTTTTAATCTCTGGGCAAAGAGGTGCCTTTCCTTTTAAGAGGTTTATTTTTTATTTATTTATTTATTTTATTAAGATTATGATAGATTACAACCTTGTGAGATTTCAGTTGTACATTATTGTTAGTCATGTTGTGGGTACACCACTTCCCCCTTTGTGCCCTCCCCCCACCCCCCCCCCTTTTCCCTGGTAACCACCGATGGGTTCTCCATGTCTATACGTTAACTTCCACCTATCAGTGGGGTCATATAGAGTTCATCTTTCTCTGTCTGGCTTATAAGAGGTTTATTTTTTAAACTGCATTTCTATTTGGTTCCGTACCTGAAATAAAATTTTGTTTTTCCTCTTTTCTCTTTTCCAAGATTTGTCATGTTGTCATATCACTTTTATAACTTAAGAAAGGAGGAAGAAGACAGAGAGGGGAAGGGAGGAGGAGGGGCTCTCTCCTGCCACAGCCAGGACGACTGACGGTGATGGTGGTCGGAGGAGGGGCCTGCCTGGGATGGGGAGTGGAGCTCCCATGGCCCCCTGCACCGTGCCCAGAACTGGCACCTGCCAGGACCCTCTGCTGGGGTTGGAGCAATCCCCAGGGCTGCTCTCAGGAGGCCATGCCCACTCCTTGGCCTTGGGCACCCAGATGTCTGGCACTCCGGGGCCCAAGGCCCAGGAAGCAGACCCAAGGTGAGGTGCAGCTTCGCCTGGGGGCCCAGCAGAGCCTCTGTCCTTGACTGGTTCAGAACCCAGCTCTGTCCCAGACCAGCCCAACCAGGACAGGAGGGCTGTGCAGGACCGGAAGGGGACAGCTAGGGGTCCTGAGAGCCTCTGTGGGGAATTCTGCAGGTGGGCTAGTCGTCAGCCCTCCCAGCCAGCTTCCTACCTGTTTCCTGGCTCGGCCTCACCCCGACCGCAGCCCGGGAGACCTGGCGGTCAGCTCACATGCTCAGGCTGAAGCCCCCACCTGGTGGGAGTGAGACCCTGTCCCCACAGCCCTGCTCCCAGCCCTCTCCCTGTGCCCTCAGACTTCTGCGCCAGACTTGGCCTCTGGCTGCAAGTTTGTTCCCCTGCTGGCAGAGAGCCTGGCTGATGTCCTTGGCCCCCACCATCACCTGCCATCACAACGCCCAGCTGCCCCAAGGGCCGCTCAGCCCCTACCTGGCTGGTGCACCCGGTCCCTCAGGCCTCCCCTGGCCCTCACCCCACAGGCCCAGAGAGGGTGCTTTCCCGGGCTCCAAGCTCCGTAACGATGGGGGTAGTGTAGAGCCACCATCTGGCTGTAGCGACAGATTCAGACACATGAGGAATTCGTTAGGGAACAACTAAGACAGCATATACTTAAGGACGAGGCTCTGCTGGGAGCTCGGAGGCGGCAGGGGTGGGGAGGGGAAGGCAGACAGATGAGTGTGGGGGGCTCCAGCCGCCCTCGGTGACATGACGGAGACAAGGCTCTCTCCCATGCTGTGTGGTATGGGGGCTGGGCCACCTGGAGTGGGAGGGGCCCTGGGAGCTCTCAGGGGTGACTTGGGAAGGACTGGGAGAAATCAGGCCCACAGGCCCCCAAGTGGGCGAGAAGGGGCCTGGGGCAAGGAGAGCAGGCAAAGGCTCTGGGTCCAGGGCAGGGGCTGGGGTGGGAGGGATGCAGAATCCCCGGCTAGCTGACCCCCAAACGGCCCCAACAGCACAAGTGCCACCCATGTTTGGGGGAGCAGTTCAGGCGGCATTTTGAGGCTGTGGCTCAGCAGCGCATGTGTGGAAGCATTTTGACGTTTCCTGTTCCCGGAGGTCTGAGTTCAGCCAGGAGCACGAGCCCTGCGGGCGAGCTGCACACCTGCCCTCCCATCTGAGAGTCACGCTGGGAGGGTCTCCATCTTCAGGGTCCCTGGGCTACTTCAGGCTCCTGTGGGCTCCCCAGTGTCATGTGAGGTCCCCAGTGCCTCGCCCCACTCCTGTCAGCCCTGCACAGGCGCACCGTGAACACACCCCCTGCTGCCAGCGAGGGTGGGCTCGGAGCCCAGAGATGAGCCCCAGGTTGGGCTGGCCGGGCTCTCTCCTGAATGCGTCTGCTCTCAGCAAGGACATTGTGGATGGCCCCCCCAGCAGCTGCCAAGCACACCTGGACACCCAGGGGGACCCAGCGCTCGAGGTGAGAGAAGGTAGGACTCTGGCGACAGGGTTTCACAACTTGTGGTTTATTGACACTTGAGCACAGTGGCCCTGGGAGGAGACTGCCCTTCTGGCCCCCTCACGCTAGGACTGGTCCCTGTGGACAGGGGGACCGCCATCCTGTCTCAGAACAAGACCCCCCTTGCACCACTCCCAGGAACCCACTGAGACGTGCGGATAAACCCTTGGCGAGGCTGGCGTGGCACGTTTGGCAAAGCTAAAGCACAGGCCTCCTGGGGCTGCCCCCTTGGGCTACAGCCAAAATCAAACCAAAACAGCTTATTTTGCACAGGCCCACCGGGTTTCCGTTTAGCTCGGGTGGGGGCCAGGTCCAGGAGCAGCCAGAGCTGCCCCCCAGCCCTGGGAATACTGCTGAGGTAGCCGGGACGCAGGGGAAGGGGTGAGGCCGGGGGCCGCGTGCCGGCCCAGGGAGGGCAGGGAGGCAGGACTGCGGCCAAGGGCAGGGGTCGTCAGAGCTGACCGTGGACCTCAGAGAGCCTGTGCTTCTCCCGTGGGGGCCACCTGTCACTCTCCCCCCATAACACATCCATTTCCTAGTCCTGGACGCCAAGGACAGTCTGGGTCAGGGAGGCCACGCGTTTGCCTCCAAGGTATCAGCAGGTTGGGAGCTTGACTAGAAGCCCCTGGGGGCCCGGCGGCGGCCTGCCCCTCCCAGGCCCCCCACGCCTGAGGAAGGAGCCTACGCTTCTGCCACCCCTGCTGCTCAGCATCAGCCCTACCTGTGAAGGCAGGGCCGGCTCTCCAGCTTTTGCACCTACGTGAGGTGCTGGCATCTGCAGTGATTCTTTTCCAATCCACTTAAATTTAAGAATAGACACCAATAGTACTTAATCACCCCTCCCTGCTGGCGGTGGGCGGGGCCTCAGCGCCGGCAGTCGCTCCCCTGCTGCGCCAGGCTCACCGCAAGCAGCCCCTGCACCTCCCAAGTTCCAGGAGCTGCTGCACAGACTCAGTGCAACCCTGTGCCCTAAAAGGGGAAACTGAGGCCCAGGGAGTGGCAACGGCTTGCTCAGCCCCAACAATGAGCTAGTGGCAAAGCTAGGACTTGAGAAAGGGATCAAGGCTTACAGACCAGTGCCTGTGGCCTGGAGAGGAAGTGGGCCAGGACTCGCAGAGGGTGAAGGTGCCCAGGGGCTCTGTCAAGATGGAAGAGACCTCCTCCGCGCCTGGGTGCATGCACCAGGTCAGGCCCGGGGCAGCGGGAGAGCGGGGACTCCCTCGGTCTCAAGGCAAGGACCAGCAGCTCCCAGGCTGCACCAGACAGCCAAGGCCTCTGCCAGGCAGCCTGGTGGGTGGGGGGCGGGAGCCTTTGACTCAGCCTGGCTCAGGGTGGGGGAGACCCTGGGACAAGCATGGAGAGATCTCCTGTGCTTTGGGCCTTGGGCCGGAGCATGAACATGACCCAGACTCCATGGGGTGAAGCTCCACTCTTGGCAGCCGTCAACCGAGTGAGACTCGCAAAGAAACCACTGACCCCCCTTCCATTAAGGTCATGCCCATGGGTGGCTGGGCTGGTAGTGAAGAGTGGGGCCACATCCCCCCTCGTGCCAGCCTGGTGCTGGGAGGGGCTCACGAGGAGGCTTCGGGCCCCCAGAAGGCAGCGGGGCCTTCAAGTTAAATGGAGCAATACCTGGTCATGTTGGCCACCAAACCCTCTCTGAGTTGCAGTGACCGTGTCTGAGATGCTTTCTGTCACGAGCCCTGGAGCAAGGCACTGACCGCCCGTCTCAGCTGCTGCTTCCCTGCTGTGGGAGTGGGGGTGAGCCCTGAGGCTGCAAGCTCCTCCTTTCTTGCTGGATGGTGGACTGGCCTCAGCAGGCACGGCTCTCACCATCCACCCCTTCCCTGGGTGAGAAGGGCCGAGGCTCCCCTCAGTGCAGCTGGGATTGCTCCCTGGGGCCCCAATGCAGTGGGGGGACTCTGAACCACAGGACCTCATGGCCTTGGCGACCTGACGCCAAGCTTCCTCCCACTTCCCCCTGCCCCCCCACCCCATGACATTCTCCTGAAGCCTCAGCTAAGCCAAAGCCACCCACTGCCCTTCCCAGATGTGCTGGTCTCTGCCTGCACAGCCCTGCCCACCACCGCGAGCCGGGCCCCCAGGCTCCTCTCTCCAGCGGCCCTGGCCTCTGCGGGGAGCCCTCGCCCAGCCCTGCCCCTTTCAACTCCACACGGGAGTCAGTGGCACGTCACAAAGACAGAACTCTTCCAGGAAGAACTCTAGCCCAAATCATGCCACTCTGACAAAATAAATCCTTTGTAAGAACTGCAACATGCTTGGCAGAATCCGTCAGAGGCCCGGCACTTCCAGCCTCACCTTAGGCTGTTTAAGGCACTGAATGGCTTATTAACACCACCTGGAAAAATTATGTCTCAGTCCTGATTTAGGGGAAAAAAAATTCAGTAATACTGCAAAAGAAGTTTCCCCTAAAAAAAAAAAAAAATCAATACTTAGTTTCCCAAGGGATAAACCAAACACTAAGCCCTGTCTTAGTTACATGACACATCAGGTACCTTGGCACTGACGAAAAAGACAGCCCTGAAATACTGCTTCTGAATCTGACTGCTCCCTGACAAAAGACCGCAAATGAAAGGCGCGCATGGTCATTCTGAGACCCCCCCCTCCCCGGGCGCTCCAGGGATGGGGGACCAGGGAGGCCAGGGCAGGCGTGTCACCAGCGGTGGGCGACGCAGCAGACCAGATGCCTGGTGTTCCCTTTTTTCCTGGTGGGGAAGCCGGCTCAGCCAGCAGGGACCCGCCAGGCGCGTCTGCGGATCTGAGCCCTCGTGGCTGTGGGCAGCGTGGAGCCAGTGAGAAACCTGTGCCGGGCACCCAGGACGCTCTTGAAAATGTCCGTGGCTCCCAGGTCTGCCTGATGGCCCCCCGTGCTGTGTCCTGCTGCCCTGAGTGCTCGCCTGGCGCCTGTGGCCTCTGGTCCAGCCCCTGCCTGACCGGGAGCAAGGGCCGGCCCACCTCCTGGCCTTGGCTCCGTGGTGAGGTCTCTTCCTAGGCTCCCTTGGAGATCCTGCCGTCCCACTGCCTGCCACCAGCAGGGCGCGACACTCACCGCCCAGTGCAGATCCCAGCCCCCGGGATGGGCCAATGCAAGCAACACGAGGGGCTCGGGGGCTGGGCAAAGCACTGCGCGGGTGGTGCCACCTGCACTGCTAGCCATCAGGTCCTAAGGCATCTGACGGAGGGTCACAGGGTGGGGCCAGGGGCTGGGACCTCCTAGCTTCTCGGTGGTGTGTTGGTCTCTGGCTCTGAGAGGCCAGAGGGCAAGTCCCCTGCCCCCTGGGCCCCGCCCTCCAGCAGGGCTCGGGGGTCCCTGAGGAAGACCACCATGACTGTGATGTTGTCGTGGGAGCCCCGCTCCCGGGCTGCAGCCACCAGCTCCTCGGCGACGTGTAGCCCACTGCCCTGCTGCCTGACCAGGTGGCTCTGCACGAGGCCAGCAACCTCATGGTGGGGGACAACGTCGAAAAAGCCGTCGCAGGCGAGCAGCAGGTAGTCCTCGGAGCCCGTCAGCTCCCGGGAGGCTGCATCCGCCTCCCCAGACACGTAGGGCTTCTGGAAGACATCCCCTGGGCATGAGAGAAAGGCCTCACGTCAGAGGGCCCCGCTGCCTCCTGCTCCCACCCGTCCTGCCAGGTCTCGCCTCGCTGTGCCCCGCAGATGCTCATGGGACGAGGATGCTCACAGGATGAGGGCACAGGGGTGAAAAGCTAATTTCATACAGTCCTAAGCGCTATGGGAAACACAAAGGAGGACGTTGTGATTCTGGTCTCCCTGAGGGCAGCAAGGCCAGAGTTCAGCTGCAAAGAGCAGCTTTTTCACTTCCAGGGGAGCCAGGCCCCAAGCAGGGTGGCTGAGAACACTGCACAGGCCGTGGCTGTGGCCCTGGCCCTCCTGAGCTCCTGACAGCTCCTAATGGGCACCTCAACTAAGTGTGTCCAAAATGCTCGCTCTTCCTCCCTCACACCTGCTCTTTCAGTCTCCCCATCGCAGAAAACAGCAAGACGATCCCCCCAGGTCCTTATGCCCGAATCTGCAGGTTCCCTCTGACTCTCCGCCTCACGCACCACACCCAGTCCATTAGCAGGTCCTGTCGGCTTTACCTTCAAAACGCATCTCGAACCCACAGCCCCCTCCTCGTTTCTGCAGCTCATGCCTCACCCAGACCCCCGCAGAGCTTCTGGTGGGACCCTCTCCTTCCGCTCCTGCCCGACAGCCCCTTCTCCACGGAGCGGGAACTGGCCCTCCTCCCGCCCGGGTGCCCGGGCCAGGCAGAGCAGCGAGGAGGCGGGCTCTGCGGAGGCAGCACCGTTCGCTGCGGGGGGCAGTGGAGGGAGGGGTTGCTAAGTCCTCGGAGGGAGACGTGAGGCTGTGAGAAAACAGGACAGGTGCTCTCTTTACTTCAGATTTTAAAAGATAGAAAAAATCATCAGCATGATGCGGGGAGGGGAGTAAGCCTCACGTATGGAATGTTGAAAAATGATCTTCCAGCATGTGGAGCAGCTAGCCAAGGGTTTCCTACTAGATTTTTCTGAGGAACTGTTTCCACAAAGAGAAAATAACACATAAACTGCAATTATTTGTGCGAGACGAAAGTTTCTAAGGGGTCTGCGCCTGCGCTCTCTAAGGTCACCAGAGTCCCTTCACAATCTGATGGATGGCACCACCCTGTAGGCCGGCACATGACAGCGCCGCCCAAACAGCTGGGCGAGCCCGTGGCCTCGAGGGGTCAGGAGGCCTGGGCTGGGGAAGCCGTGCCCTCCCGCCCTCGCCTCCTCACCGATGGCTCTGGAGACAGCCAGGGTCCCGTTGACTCTCCAGCAGTCCATGTGAGACACGAAGCCGCCCAGCGCCTCGATGCGCTCCCGCTCGTCCTGCAGGAGACACGAGAGTGGGGCCCGGGCACGCGAAGGGCGGCTGCCTGGTGTGGTGCTGTCACCCGAGAGCAGATGAGCTGCTTTCGGAGATGGCATTGGGAGCCACGGCTCTTGAACAATGCCCAAACGAGGCACCAGTGAAACAGTGGGAATGACAAATAGCCTCAACGTCCATCAGTTGCAGGAACGGCTAAATGGGTTATGGTGCCAGCACAGACGGACCACCCTTGGCGGACGGCCGTGGCCTCCGAGTCTCAGGCTCAGGGAGATGCTCAGGAGGCAGCAGAGAGCGCGCACCCCAGGGTCAGAGAGCGGGTCCCTCAGCTGCCTTGCCTCCTTTGTGGGCTGCTGGGACCCTGAGACCCAGCACGTGCTGTGTGTGGCCACTCGGCAGGGTTGCGGCCAAGTCAAGACCCTGAGGCTCAGACAGGTGAGTGATCTCTGGGTCCCAGCATAGGCCCAGCCTGAATCCTTCAACCCCAGCTCAGCGTTGTCTCCTCCCTGAAGCCCTCCTCCCCCACAGCCCAGGTGGTCGGCTGCTCTTTGCCCATGCGCATGACAGGATCCTGCATGTTGACCCCCCTCACCGGGCTGCCTGTCGGGGCAGAGGGCCTGGCTCCCCGCTGCAGCTCAAGGCTCCATGTCGCTGTGACAGGAAGGGGTCACTCTGGACGCCTGGCTGTCAATGCCCCAAACTTTAGGTGACTCCAGCCACTCGAGACAGGCAGGGGAGCCCTCCCTCTGGAGGAGCACGGGAGCGTCCGGAAAGACGCGCCGCTTTACGCCCTCATCCACCCGACCGTCTGCTTCCCTGCAGGGCCCAGCACGGTGGGGGCCGGGGGTGTCCCAGGCACGATGCAAGGAGCCCCTTACCTGTCGCTCGGGTCTGTGCGGCTCCATCAGCTTCACCACCTGTCCCTGCTGCACCAGGATGACCTGAGAGTCTCCGAGCCAGGCGACGTGCAGGGTCTTTCCCGCGATGAGCGCGCACACACCCGTGGTGCCGCTCTGCAGCCGCTGCAGGGAGAGAGGCCCGCCTGGGTGAGGGCGTGGCCGGGTGTCCACACCACAGGCACACACCCGTCCGGACGGGCTCGGCCGGCAAGGGGAATGGACGGCGGATGCGCACAAGGGCCCCCAGGACTCTCATAAGGCTTATGCTGCGAGGAAGGAGAGCACGTCCTGTGTGGTCCCGCTGATCAAACTCGAGAGAACACTGCAGTCTGTGGTGTCAGAGAGCAGACCAGCAGGTGCCGGGGGAGCAGGTGGGCAGCAGGGGGACAATGAAGGGCGGGAAGAAGCTCAGCGGGGATGGATATGTCTGCTCCTGTGGTGACGGTTACTCAGTGTAGACAAATGCCCAAACCTATCAAATTGTATCCTTTAAATGTGTGCAATTTATGTGTCAATTAGATCTCAATGAAGCTGTTTTAAAATCATAACAAACTCAACACCTGCTTCAGAGAATCCTTTCTCTACTCCGAGAGGCAGCCTTGAGCTCAGGGACCCTTCCCAACTCCTGGGGTGACGGTGGCCAGGAGGGCTGGGCGTGCCAGCTTGTCAATGGGCTCCCACCTTACAGCCTTGGATGCTGTGTGGCTTTCTGTTAAGATGCAAAGTCCAGCTTTGCTGCTTTCTGCTGAGGTCCATGCTCAGAGTGTCTGGCACACTGCACTCCCTCCTGAGTCTCCTCTGAGCTACACCAACTGGGGCAGGCCTTTTAAGCTCTCTGGGCCTCAGATTCCCAGGGAATCTGGACACGACCGTAGTATCTGCCCCGCAGGGCTGCTGGAGGACCACTGAGTCTATAGCGAGGTGCTGTGGGCAGTAAGCTGATGGGGTGGTCGGGGGTGGGCAGCAGTTGCGACGCGTTCTTTCTTCTTTCAGATGGCTGTAACTGCTGAGGAAAGAGCCCCCCAGCAGACACCAGCAGCTGCCGAGACCCTGCCCTGGAGAGCAAGGGGAGGTGGGGCTGGGCCTTAACCACGTGTTTTGTTTTCTGTGGCTTTGACAAGTCGGTGGACTTGCTAATCCTGGAGAGAAGGCCCCTCCCAGGGCTAATTCTTAAAGACAGCAAACGTCTGCTGGGAGTGCGCCCTTCACGCACAAGCCGGCTGGGGCTTCAACGGCCTCCTTTGTTCCTCACGCCAGGCCACGGTTTCCCTGAGCCTGGAAGGCCGGGGAAGGCCCCCAAGCCCGCAGCCCGTCGAGGGTCTTCACACTCTCAGGTCCTGTGCTTCTGTGACTTGCCTGCCCTGCCTCACCCACGCCTTCCTGCGGAGGCCCCAGTGATGGCTTTGGCCACGCCACCCCTACTCCCTCTGCCTCCTGACCCACCCAGTGCTTCTCCGCGTGGCCCTGCATGGCCTGGCCTCTCCTCTCGGGAACTGTAAGTCATAAACTCCTTGTTCAAGCCAGGCGTCTCTGTGCCTGTCGTCTTATCACACCTGATTCAAACAAAACCCTGGGCACAGTCTAAGAGAGGCTGCCCTCCCCCATGAGGCCTCACGCCCTCTGCAGCTGTGGGGCCAGGCGTGTGGGATCAGGGGCAAGCTTTATGCTGCTTCTGTTCAAATGAAACACATGCCCCCTTCATTGTAGGAAGGAAATGGCATGACTGCCAGCAGAGCTTGCTGAGGCCCTTCTGAGGCCGTGAACCACTTGGATTTCTCTCTCTGCAGGGTCAGGTCTCCCTGGCGCTCGCCGCTCCTGCCCTCAAACTGCACGAGCCCACCTACGGGTTCTCACCTCTCGCTTGGCTTTCCACAGAAACATCTCGTCGGTGCGCCGGAAGGCTTCCCTGAGGGCCCCTGCAGGGTCTGTAGGCAGCTCCGGCCGGCGGGCAGCGTGGGCATGCACGTGTGCAGCAGCGTACCTCGCAGCGTCCACTCCACCGTGACCGTCAAACACGGCAAAGTAGGCACGGTCCACGGGGTCCTGGTGGGGACACAGTGGGAGTCACAGTCCTGCCCGCTGGCCTTGAGCCTGACCAAGGCCGTGCCCCGGCCAGCGGCTTTCACCTGGTGGGGGAGCCCGGGTGCCGATGGGGTAGGGTCTGGAAGACCAGCATGGCCTTTGCCATCAGACAAGCCAACCTGGTTCAAGCACTTATGAGCTGGGAGATTTGGAAAAGGACAACCCTCCAGGGCCTCAGTTTCACCTCTGTCCCGAGTTGCTGGGAGCATAAGATGAGGTAATAGCAGGTGGCGCAGGGGCTGGAGACAGAGCAGGGCTCAGCAATCCTGAGCCTGAGACAAGCATGGCGCCCGGGGCCTCCCCTCCTAACAGACGTGGGCAAACTACGCCCTTTCCCCAGTCCCTCAGTGGGAAGTCTAGGTGGCTGATGGCTGTCCTGGCCCGGAAGTGCCGGGACAATGAATGGGGCTTCCCAGGCCCCCTGGGAAGGGCTCTGAGAGCTGTCTGGCACTTCGGCCTCCAGGCGGCCACTGCAGGCATCACTCCTGCCTCAGCTCTCGCCGGCAGCTCTGCTCGCACCCAGGGTGGCCCCCACCCGCCACGCAAGCCCTCCTACACTGTCCTGATCAGGGACACCAGCCTCACATGCCACCCCGGGGCCCGGGAGGAGGGCACTGGAGGTGGCGCACTCACGGACAGGCCGAAGAGCTGGTTGAAGGCAGAAAGGCACACATGCCGGTCCTCCATCTTGCGGCGAGTGTTCCGGATGGCGTGGATGGAGACCAGCCACGGCCTCTGTGGAGCCTGGGCAGTCGAGGGCACCTGCTTCTGCCACCGGCTGCATACTTCCCAGAGCTGGTTAAACAAAGTCCTCACCAGGCCCTCGGCATCCAGCACTGATGGGCAGGACGGCGGGTTGTTAGGGAGCGCCAGGCAGGCCAGACGAGGCTCCCACTCTCTCTGCCCCCCTTTCCTGGGGCCCCTGAAGCTCTCAACAGCCCTGTCACAGGCCTGCACAGGCCCCACCAGCCCGTCACCCCCCAGGGCATTCTGAGCACACTAGCCTAATATGCTATGTGTGACAGCCTGAGTCACTGGCCGTGAGAAATGTCCAGCTTGGCAATCCGTGCCAGGAGCCTCCTGTCCCACAGTGGAGCAGCGCCCCTCATGGAAGCCCATCCCGAGGAAAGGCAAAGATAATTTAAGAACTAAGTACAGAATCATTTATAATTGTGCATTAATTAGAAACAATATATATCCAATGATAGAGTAAATTATGGTCTGTTCTCTTGACAAAGAATTAAGCTGCTATTAAAAATGATTTTCACAGGGCCAGCCTGGTGGCGCAGTGGTTAAGTGCGCACGTTCTGCTTTGGCGGCCCGGGGTTCACTGGTTTGGATCCCGGGTGCAGACATGGCACCGCTTGTCAAGCCATGCTGTGGCAGGCATCCCACATATAAAGTGGGGAAGATGGGCACGGATGTTAGCTGATGGCCAGTCTTCCTCAGCAAAAAGAGGAGGATTGACAGCAGATGTTAGCTCAGGGCTAATCTTCCTCCAAAAAAAAAAAAAAAAAAGATGTTCGTAACTAAACATGCAACTGCCCTATAACCCAGCAACTGCACCCCTGGGCATTTATCCCAGAGAAATTAAGACTCCATTCACACAAGGACCTGTGCTCGGCTGTTCACAGCGGCTTTAAGTGGAACAGCTGGAATCGGCCTAGATATCCTTCAACACGTGAACGGTTAAACAAACTTTGGTACATGGTGCCACGGAACACTACTCACAGAAGAAAAGGAGCAGCGCCCGACACAGACAGCGGGAAGAACCTCCAGAGAACTACGCTGAGTGGAGAAAGCCAAGCCCCCCACACTACATCCTGTGTGATCCCGTCTGTACGCACCCTGACCTGACAAAATTACACAAATAGAGATGATTCATGGTTGTCGGGGGTCGGGACGTGGGGGATGTTAAGGTGGCCGTAAGGGATGAGGGATCCTTGTGTGATGACACTGTTCTGTGTCTCGGCTGTGTCAAGGTCCTGGTCGCGAGACTTCCCTGTAGTTTTGCAAGATGTTACCTTTGGGGGAAACCGGGTGCAGGATGCATGGGATCACTCTGTATTATTTCTTACAACTGCATATGAGGCTACAGTTATCTCTAAATACAGTTGAATTAAAAAAACTGAAGGGGCTGGCCTGGTGGTGCAGCGGTTAAGCAGGCACGCTTCGTTTGGGCGGAGCAGATCCCGGGCATGGACCTACACACTGCTCATTAAGCCATGCTGTGGGCGCCCCACATACAAAATAGAGGAAGACTGGCACAGATGTTAGCTCAGGGCCAATCTTCCTCACAAAACAAACAAACAAACAAAACCTGAAGAGTAAAAGAAAAATGGGCTTTTACAGAGTTTGCAAGTATGTAAAATGCTTACGTCATGATATTAAGGAAAAACATTCATGTTTAAGAAAAAATGTTGTAGTGGCTGGCCCCATAGCCGAGTGGTTAAGTTTGTGCGCTCCGCTGCAGTGGCCCAGGGTTTCGCCGGTTCAGATCCTGGGTGTGGACGTGGCAGCGCTCATCAGGCCACGCTGAGGCAGCGTCCCACATGCCACAACTAGAAGGACCCACAACTAAAATATACAACTATGTACTGTGGGGATTTGGGGAGAAAAAGCAGGATAAAAAAAAAAAAGATTGCTAACAGTTGTTAGCTCAGGTGCCAATCTTAAAAAAAAAAAAATGTTGTAAAAAAAGGGAGGGTAGAATATTCCACACACAGTTTGATGATGAGTACATGAGAAAGCTTTCCACCTCTTGGACCCAGAAAATGAAAGGCAGGAAAGGCCTACAACCAAAATGTCAGTGTCAGCGTCTGCAGGTGCTGGTTCTGTGGGTGCTGTTTTCCTTCCATACACTTTTTTTCAGTGCTTTCTCAATTTTCCATGACAAGTGTTAGCTCCAGGTGATGGTTTTAAAATACATCCATAAATTTTTTGATACTTCTCCTTTCAAGAGTGGGAGCCTAATTCCCTTCTCTGGAGTGTGGGACTTTGTGACCTGCTTCTCATGAATAGAATAAAACGGAAGCTTCAGACCCCGGGTCCTAGGAGCTGCTGTGGCTTCCACACTGCATGTTCCCTCTCTGTCTCCCTCGTGAATCACTAGCTCTGGGGGAAGCTGGCTGCCATGCTGTGAGGATGCTCAAGCAGCCCGGTGGAGAGTCCACATGGTGAGGAGCTGGGGCCTCCTGCCAACAGCCATGTGACTGGACCATCTTGCAAGTGGAACCTCTGCCCCACAGGCCTTGGTCTGACCGAAACCTCATGAGAGACCCTGGGCCAGAAGCACCAGCTCAGCTGCTCCCAATTTCCAGACCCACGGAAATGGTGGGATAATAAAAGTTTATTGTTTTAAGCTGCTAAATTTTGGGGCAATTTGTTATGCAGAACAGGTAATACCCCCCACAACATGAATTTTAAAACAGAAGCCCAAATCCTACCTCAACCTGACTTCTAAAGAAAAGATTAACGGGGAAAGGTCCAAAGGAAACCTCGGATGCCGTACCTCAGAGACTCAGTTCATTTCGATGCACAAACCCCTCCCGGCCCAGGTGCGTTGGTTCACAGGCATAGGTGAGTCAGGGCTGCTCACCTGCTGGTGGGGGTGGGGCTCAAGGGCAAGTAACTGAAAACAGGGCAGACTCTGAGGAGTGTCACAGGCCATACCAGAGGGACTCAGCGAGTTGGAAAAGGAAGAGCTCCTGCCCAAAGGTGGTGGCTACAGGAGAAGGGCTGAGGCCAGGGAAGGCCTGGAGGGTCTGTGAGCGCAGGAGGCCACTCGGACACACATCCCAGGGAATCCATGCATCAAGGGCGGGGCGGGCGGGGGAGGGGACTGCGAGCCGCTACCACACCCAGGACACAAGGGCCATTCAGGTGTTCGGGAGAACTGGTGGCCAGCAGGGTGGTCTGAGGGGCTGTGGGTGCGGGAAGGCTCAGCTCAGGGGAGACAGGACCTCATGGGAACTGCTCACTGGGGAGGGGCCGGCGCGGGGCTCTGCCTGCCCGGGCCACATAGTCTTAGTCACGGCTCTGCCCCTGGTCAGTGATTCTTAGAACACCCGCCACGACGCTAATTTTGCAAGTATGGCTTTGAGATGATAGACTACTGAGTTCGGCTCCCATGACAGGGACGGAGGGCAGGGTCCGGCTGCAACTTCCTCCTGCGTGGCGCCTCCCTCCTCCACCCCAGGCGCGGGGAGCCCCCACGTCAAGGGCCACACTGGTGACGGCCGCACTGTTCCTTCCCGCCAGCAGGTGGCGCCGATTTCCCGCCGGGACAGCGGGGCTGGCCGGCGCTCCCTGTGGGCGCCTACAGCCAGGCAGTTTTGCAGAGGACAATGGTTGTCCGTCACTGTGCACGGGGTCTCCTGCACCTGGGAGACGGGAGTGCGCGGCTGTGCTGGAATGGAACCCGGGCAGGGAGCCAGGGAAAAGGGCGCGGCACTAGGACGAGAGGGGTCGGCACCCACTGCAGAGAGAGGCTGCGGTGTCTCTTCCCTCTTCCCCACCTCTTCCTGCTCTCCCCGCGATGCGGGCACTAATGCTGAGTTTGAAGCAACAGTCAGATAATAACTGTGACAGGAAGGAGGGGTGTGTTACATGGTAACACACACGATATATAAATGCATCAGGTCAACACACTGTACACCTTAACCTTAAACGATGTTATACACCAGTTACATCTCAATTAAAAATAGTAATAAACTAACAAGTCAGATGGGCATGGCAAAGGAAGGGAAATCCACTGAGGTTCCCCCTGCGCAGCCAGCCAGTGCCCGGCCGAGACCCACTCTGCTCTGCATCCAGCTGCCTGCAGCCCCCCCGTGGCCTGAGCGGCACCCTTCTCCAGCAGGCAGGGAGCCACGCCGCCTGTGCCAAGCCCAGGCCACGGCACACCCTGCCACAGCCCATGGGCCGGGCGGCTCCCGCTCTCTGTCCTTCATGAACCGACACTTGGGGGAAATACGACAGAAAGGAATTATTAATAAAGCGAAAGAAAGACATGCAAAATAAGAGCCCGGCCTTTCTATGAGGAGGCTCCCTCCGGCTCTGGCTCCTCTGGCCGTGCGATGTGGCTCAGGGCCCACCCACCGCCTGCTGTCCCGGGGACAGGCGGACAGACAGGCCTCCATTGGCGCCTCCCCGAGCTCTCATGGACACCACTGAGTCTCCACCTGACAGGGTCCTGACGTGGGCCAGCCCAGGCAATGGGCCCGAGCTCTGGCGTTTTCTACCAGCTGGACCCCGAGGCTGCCCCTGGGAACCGCTCCCACGTCACCACGGGGTGATGTCAGCTGAGGCAGAAGAGCAGGTGTTCGATGTGAGTTAGCACCTTGGTTTCCCCCCATGTAACACGGGATGAGCGTTATTCATCTCCTGGGCTGTTCAGAAGCTCAGTGAGTTAGCTGTGGTGCTCCCGCCGCCGACCTCGTGCTGGTGTGCGTGCTTCCTCTGCATCTCAATTCTGCCACCCTGTCGTGAGCATGCGCACCCGGCGCTGCCCCTTCCAGCCCTCATCATGTGATGCCCACAACTGCCCTTCCGCCAGCAAAACGGGGATGGAAACAGAGTCCAGGTGAACCCTGACATCTCCCAAACTGGTGCTCCCTTGCAGCCTGTCCCTTGTCTGGCTGGTGAGTGTGTCACCTGTTAAGCCCCAGGGCCCCAAGAGGGGCAGAACTCACAGGTCACAGGGGCCTTCTCTTCTTCTGCGTCGTCATCCTCCTCCTGCCTGGGCTTCTTCCTGAATTCGGAAAGGTCTGCCTGCAGCAGCTGGGAAACTGCCTCATGGGCCAGACACGAAGCAAGTCGTGGCGGAGCATTCCTGGGGACGGGAACACGATGTGAAGTGGAGCTGGCTCCTCGGCAGAAGCCAATACCCCAGTGCCCACCCAGTGCTCCAGATGGAGACTTTGGGCTCCTCGCCATTCAGGGAGGCCCTTCTGGAGGCAGTGATGACCAGTCACACTGCAGTGTATGGCCCCAATGAGCAGGTCGGCCTCCGGTCCTCAGGGAGCTGGACAGGATGTCCATGCAATGCCATTTACCGGGGCATGTGCTGCACCAAATGTGGGTTGGGGCTGGTGGGGAGGGGGGTGTCACAGACGCATAAGATTGTCTGCTGGTCTTGGTGGCCAGGTCAGACAAACTGCCCAACGTCCAGCCTGATGAGAACTCCTGGTCACCAACACCAGCTGGGGAGCCCTGGGGGTTGGGGATCTTATGGGCTGAACTGTGTCCCTCAAACTTCACATGCTGAAGGTCTAACCCCTCAGTGCCTCAGAATGTAACCTTATTTGGAAATAGGGTTGCTGCAGATGCAATGAGTTAAAATGAGGTCATCGTGGAGTAGGATGGGCCCCTAACCAATAACAATGCTGTTCTTATCAAAGGGGGCATCTCGACACAGGCACACACACGTAGAAGCCATGTGAAGATGGAGGCAGAGACTGGAGCGCGGAGCCCACAAGCCAAGGACCGCCAGCATCAACCGGAAGGAACCAGCCCTGCCAACACCTTGATCTGGGTCTTCCAGCCTCTAGAACTCCAAGACAATACATTTCTGTTGTTTAAGACACTAGGCTGTGGGACTGCGTTATGTCCACCCCAGGAAAGGAATCCAGGAGCATGGGACCCGAGGACTGTGCCTGGAGGGCGTGGCTGGGCACCACCCTTGGGGTCCCTGGGCAAAGCAGGCCACTGGGCAGCTGGTGCAAGAGTGCACTGGGCGGGGGGCAGGTGTCAGGGCAACAGGGAGCCACGACCTTGGTGTGTTTTCAAGAGGGATGTGACATGATCAGATCAGGCTTTTAGACACCTACCCTGGACTGCAGGGTGAACGCTGGGGAGAGGCCAAGGTCCAAGTTGGGCAAGGCTTGGCAGTGGAGGGGAGGGGACAGAGCAGGCATTGGGCAGGAGACTGGATGGGAGATAGAGCCTTGGAATGAATGGGGGTGGGGGCTGCAGCTGAAGGAGCTTGCCAAAGAGGAGGGGCAGAGAGGAGTCGGGGGGCTGGGAGCAGCTGGGGATGTGGGGTAACCCCAGTAGTGGCCGCCTGGGGCCATAGAAGCGAGATTTGGCTGACTGCTTCGAAGGGCACAGAGAGGTCGCCCAGAACAGAGCTGAGGGGGTGTAGGCAGGGCTGGGAAAGCCAATTAACAGAGGATTGGGAAGCTGCCCAGGAGGACAGGGAGGGCGGGCAGCAGTTCTGGGGAGTCCTGAGGATGGAGAGACTGAGGCCAGCATGGAAGGACTCTGGGAAATTCCACCACCCATGCATGTTTCCATGAGCTCCAAGCCGGCCTGCCAGTCACCTCCCTGGCTCCCTGGGCACAGGGATCCATCTTCCTGGGGCCGACAGCCTCTAGGATGCATCCTGACCCTGGAATCTGCCTCCCCACCAAGGGGAGCCCCTCTTAGGCGGAGAGATGTGCACCCTTACCCTCCCCGTGCCCATCCCCAGGGGCTGGGGGCCCACGCCTGGGGAGGCGGCCATCTGCTGGAATGACACACTCGGCTTTCCCCTGAGGGCAAGGACCTCCCAACAGCCAGGTGCATGGTCACGTCCCCTTGGGGGCTGGGCGTCCATGGTGTGTCTACTGATAGTCTTAGAAATCTACCAGGATGAATTCATGATTTTTCAAAATGAGAGGGTGACTCAGGGGAGAAGCCTCTGGAACGGCCTTTGAAAAACAACCAGCCAAGACATGAGAAATGAGTTCCTCTGCCATTAGGGGATTTCCTGCCAGCCACCAGGTTTTCCTTTTTCACAGCAGGGAGAAGAGGCGCCTGTTCTGCTCCAGTGAGGTCGGCAAGGTCGGCTGTGCTGTGGCTTCCTCCAGGCCCACAACGCTGCTGGGGACAGGGGGGCAGCTTCCGGCAGGGGGACCCAGACAATGCCTGGCTGTGGGCCACAGGCCTGGCTTCCTGGACGCCCCTCCCGCCTTATCCAGGAGTCCCACCCGACAAGCCCTGGCGCTCAGGCCCCACACCACATCCCAGGATGCTGCATCACACCCGAGGATGCTGCCGTGGACCCGCCCAGCTTGGGATTTTCAAGGAACTTCCGTCCAGCAGCAGAGGTGAAGAGGTACGTAAATGCTTATGTGTAATTACGCATTACACAAGGTGTAAGTGTAAGGTGTGCACTGCTGGGTGCCTGAGGTGTGCATGGGAACACTAACACGGGGGAAGACAGGACGTCAGTCAGTGCACCCGTGACCTTGGGGCTCTGCCTTCCAGACAGTCTCATAAGGTCACCACTATGGTCTGAGAAAACCCCACAGACCCACGTGCTCGGGGCCTTACACCAGAGCTGCAGGCCGGGAAGCAGAGCTGGAGGGGAGCCCGCCCAGCGTGCAGGGGTGCCCGACAGTCAAACGCAGTATAGAAAACCTGTGACCACACACGTGAGCATCTGCGACTACGTAGGAAAGAACTACTAGAAGAGGACAAAAATAACTGAAAATAAACCCATTAAGATGGCTGGAAAATATAAGACTCAAAGTAATTCATTTTTAGGGAAGTCTAAGGGGGCCAAGGGGAGCTCTGCAGAGGCCTGCGCCAACCCCTCTGCCTCAGGCCCTGGCGGCCGGGACCCCTGGCCTCTCCCCCATCATAATGCTCTCAGACCTGCTCTGTCATCCTGCTAACGGATGGGACGCCTGCTCAACAACACCTGAGCCCGGGGCCTGCTGCCTCCTCCCGGCTCAGCCTCACCCGCCACCAGGGCCTCGGGGGGGGCCCTGCCCCACCTCCAACAAGTGCTGGTTTTCCCTACATTTACCTTGAGACACCTTCTCTCCATCTTAACTAAAACTCACCCCTCCAAGGCCCTGCAGCCCGGCAGACCCCTCGGACCAACCCCTGATTTCTCCAGCTGAGACCTCACCCTGGGCAGGAGGGCAGGTCCCCCGTTCCTGCCACCGCCCGCCACCCTTCTCTTCCTCACCCCCTCCCATTTCCACTGCTGTGAAGCAAAACCAGCCCCATGGTCCGGGACCCTCCCCCTGGGCACATGCCTCCTCCGCGCCCCCCTTCCCTGGACCTGGGGACTGACTGCTCAGTCTGGTGCCCCTCCCAGGCCTCGCACTGTAGCTTGTCCCTCCTCTGATGCTGTGCCACCTGCCTAGAGGACCAGCTAACCCGGGCTCTGTTGTGACCCAGGACAGCTTTCCCACCTCGATCCTCAGCTCGTTTCCTCTCTATCCCCGTGGACACATCATCCTTGTCCTCTTGCTCTCTTCAGGCGCTGGGCTGCCAGCAGGGGTGGCAGGGGTACCAATCCCTCAGGGCCTGCCTTTCCTCCCACTGCCCCTGAGCCCCACAGAAGGCCTAGTGCCCCTGGGAGGCCAGACACTGAGGCCCCGGGGCCCTCGACTTCCCTCTCCCCTCTGAGTACACCACTTGCCCGGCTAGCCGGCTCCCTCTCCTCCCTCCCTTCCTTTGTGCTGGGTCCCAAGGGAGGCAGAGCTCCAGATACCCCTTCCCACCCATCCAGCAGCCCCGAGGCAGCCTCGGGCCGGCCAATTTGCTTTACACAGCCTGCCTCTAAATTATTTCCTCAAAGCAAAACTAAACAAGCCAACACCACCCTCTGCACAGGCCACCCCCCAAGGGACACGGTCACCGGACATTTCCTCCAGAGCTCTGGGGGGCTGTGGTGGACCCCGGGGTGGATGTCCAGGATGAGGCCCTGGAGCAGGCCCTCAGCCTTCCTGCTCAGCGACGCGGGCTCAACTTGCTGACTCTGCCAGGGCCTTGGGGTCCTGTCAAGCAGGCCCTCAGAGGATGTGCAGATGGAGGTGACCTGCCACAAAGGAAGCATGCTTGGGGACACTAAGATGCCAGTGCACAGACACTGGGGCATGTCCCAGCTTTAGGAGATTTGCAGATGACCTGTGAATGATGCAGCGACTAGTGATGGTGGTCACGGCCCTTGGGGGAGGGACAAGGCTCACATGGACACCGCGTGGCCTGCCAGCCCGCACTGCCTTGCACCTCCCATGGGGGCTGCAGGCAGGCCCGCTGCTCTCTATCCTGCCCGTATCTGTGAAGCTGGTTCTTGTGTCTCCTCTCTGCACTGGGGACATGGCCTGGCCCTGGCCCGCCCTGAGCACGAGGCCTCAGGCCAGTCTCTTCACCTACTTGGCCTCTGCCTCCCCTCTGTGAAACGGGACAGAAAGAGGACCTACTGTTTAGCACCTGTCATGGGTTGAATTGTGTCCCCACAAAAGAAACACTGAAGTCCTAACCCACAGAGGCTCAGAACGTGACCTTATTAGGATCTTTGCAGGTGTAAGATGAGGTCATGCTGGAGCAGAGTGGGCCCCACATACACTAGGACTGGCGCCCTTACAAGAGGAGGAGAACAGACACAGATCGACAGGGGGTGCCACGTGAAGACACTGACACACAGGAGGACACCGTGTGACGACGAAGGCCACACTGGATTGATGTGTCTAAAGGCCACAGAACACTAAGGACTGCTGGCGACACCAGAAGCTAACAGACTTTCCTCAATGGCCTTTGTTAAGAGAGCACTGCTCTGCTGACACCTTGGTGTCTGACCTCCGGCCTCCAGAACTGTGAGACCACACATTTCTGTTGTTCGAAGCCACTCGGTCAGTGGTGCTCTGCTACGGTCGCCCTGGGAGACCAAGAGAGGGATTTACAGAGGGAACACATTGACACAGGGCAGGACATGTCCGGTAGACGGCCTCCAGGGTCAAGGGCAGCACGCAGCAGACACCAAGCCCCTCACTCCCGTCCTGTGCCCCCCCCCTCCTGGCAGGTGCATGGCCTACCTGCTGCCCAGGAAACCCATCGCCAGCTCGGCCAGCTCGCCTTCCACCTCCTCCTGCCTCAGCACTGTCCCTGGGACCTTCCACGGCAGAGGGCTGTCTGGGCTCAGTGGGGCTGGAAAGTCGCAGAGGAGCATGTCCAGGAAGCCCAGTGTCTCCTCTGCCATCTGGCTGCTCTCCTGTGGGGCTCCAGAGGCCATGCCCAGAGCATCCCGGGGGGCCTGCCGCCAGGGTTCCAGTTAGTCTTCACCCTGGGGAGAGATGGGAGGTCAGCAAAAACATGGGTGATCAGCGCCCTGCTCTTGGGGTACTTGGGTGTTCACCCTGCAGTGCTGAGTACACGATGCCTTGCTTTCTCTGCTTTACCTCCAGCCATCGCTCTGCAGGTGCCGCATGAAGCCTGGGGCCTCACAGCCGAAGGGCAGGGCCATCTGGCCTCACGCAGTTCAGGGGCCCAAGTAAACAGGAGCAACAACTCTGGCCCATGTCCTAATGCAGAGGGGATGCTCAGGAGCCAAGGGAAGTGGCTCCAGGGGATGGAGCCAGGAGCAGAGGCAGCATGGACGTCTTGAAGAAGTGACAAAGAAGGAAGGTGTGTTCCTGGCAGAGGGTGGCCAGTGTGAACAAAAGGGGCAGGAGAGGGACCCAGGGCCAGGCCACTGAGGCAGGTGAACACGGCAGGTGACCTGGGCAGCTAGGAGGTGAGGAAGTGATGTGAGCCTAGAAGTGGTACTCAGAGGGAAGAAGGAAGGAAGAGAAGGGCCAGGCTGGGCTGGTGACAGGGTCACCATGCAGCAGAGGGCCAGGCCAGGCTGTTATAGAGATGGAGAAGGGGAGCAGGAAGGGCTCCCCAGAGGCCTTCCCAGGGCACCGGTGGGAGAGAAGCTGAGGGTTAACCCAGGATGGTCGGGGAGGTGGAGTGGCTCACACTTAGGACAGGGGAAGGCCTATTAAATCCTCTCCACAGGAGGAGTCCAACCAGCGTGAGCTGGAGGAGAGGTGCTGTGGACAGCCCAGAGCCTGACCCACTGCCCTGGGTACCAGCTCCCACCTCGAGGGCTCCTTTTTTTTTTTTGAGGAAGATTAGCCCTGAGCTAACATCCGCCACCAATCCTCTTTTTTTTTTTTTTTTTTTTTTTTTTTT
>NC_060281.1:89432915-89510898 GCF_021613505.1 Equus quagga | reverse complement strand
AACTGCTGCCAATCCTCCTCTTTTTGCTGAGGAAGACTGGCCCTGAACTAACATCCATGCCCATCTTCCTCTACTTCACATGCAGGATGCCTACCGCAGCATGGCATGCCAAACGGTGCCATGTCCGTACCCGGGATCCAAACCAGCGAACCCTGGGCCACCAAAGCAGAATGTGTGGACTTAACTGCTGTGGCACCAGTCCAGCCCCCAATCCTCCTCTTTTTAGCGAGGAAGACTGGTCCTGAGCTAACATCCATGCTCATCTTCTTCTACTTTATATGTGGGATGCCTAACACAGCATGGCTTGATAAGCGGCGCCAAGTCCGCATGTGGGATCCGAACCAGCGAACCCTGGGCCACCAAAGCGGAACATGCGAACTCAATTGCTGCGCCACAGGGCTGGCCCCCCTTGAGGGCTCTTTCTCCCTACATCCCTAGGAAGGCTGAAGGCTTACTGGCTGCCAGGCCCTGTGCACTGCCACAACACCCCTGGGAGCCAGGACAAGCTCTCATTTCACAGATGGGAACAGTGAGGCCTGGAGGGGGCAGCCCATCACCTGAAAATGGATGATGGTGTCCAGGAGGGATTCTGGAGCCCAAGCTTGTCACCACCCTACCTCACTCCTACCACACAAGGGCCTCACGCACCCACGGCTCCTGCCCCACGCTCCTCCCCAAGGTGGACCTCCAGTTCCTCAACCCTAGCTCAGGACTGCTGATGCACTGCCAGCCCACCCTCTCCACCTCACACCTGCCCCCCTTTCTCCCCAGCCTGCCCGCTCCTGGGTTCATGTGCTAGGGAAGGCCCTGTCTGTCAGACACCCCGATAGCCCCGAGGGCCCACTTGGGCTCATGCCTCCCACTCACAGCCCTCCAGACCCAAATGATCCCAGAGTGTCTCCTTTCCATCATCCCTCCCACCCCACCCTCCCCTATTCACTCTTGGGGGGCTGCGGTCCAGCCCTCTCCAGGCCCTACGTCCCTGCCACCCGCTCAGCACAGGCCCTTCTCTCTCGCCCCTTCCTCTCCAGCTCTGCTGCTCCCCATGAGCCTTCCCAGGGCTGGGACACCCCCCCGGGCTTCGGTAACATTCGGGCTGGGGAACTTGCTCCTGGAACGGATCCCGTAACTTGGCCCCCAGGGAAACAAGCAGCCTTTGTTCCAGTAACAAGTTGACTTGAGAGTCCCAGCAGCACCCAAAGTCTAGGAGGAGAATTTGGGGAGCAGTCTCATAACCCATCCCCTTCCTGAGGCCTTCCAGGTTCTGACAAGTGAATGGAAAGGCAGGAAAGAATCTTCCAGAATCACGAGTCTTAGAATATCTG
The DNA here is from genome assembly GCF_021613505.1 of Equus quagga. Taxonomy (NCBI): domain Eukaryota; kingdom Metazoa; phylum Chordata; class Mammalia; order Perissodactyla; family Equidae; genus Equus; species Equus quagga. The sequence continues at coordinate 89,509,573 of NC_060281.1, read as the reverse complement.
CAGACCATGCCTCCAAACTTGGCCAAGGGCAGCTGTGGTCAAGGGTCTGAAGTTGGAGGATGAAGGCAGCTCTGCCCGCTGAAGAACACAGCAGGGGAGGGGCGTCCTTGTCTAGAACTAACTTAGCAAGGCTTCTGGAAGAACAGAGAAAAACCACAGGGAGAGCATGAGGAGGAGGAGACGGGGAAGTTAAAGTCTAATCAGTGGAGGATTCGGAGGCAAAGCAGGCAAGTTAAAAGCACAGAAAACCTCTCTCTCCTCTCAGACAGAACTGAAAAGAGTTTTAGACACATGGAAATGATACGGAAATGGGGGCACTGTGATGGAAGGTTATGGGGACAGACTTAAATTCCTTGTTACCTTTCATGTTTACTCAAAAGTAGAATAAATAAAATGTAGCCATGGTTGGAAAAGGCAAACAGGTAAAAAGAACAGAACAGAACAGAAAGGGAGACCGCCAGGCCGAGAGCAGGGGGACAACTGTGCTCTAGCGATCAGAAAGGGCTGGGAGCCCCCGGGGTGGTGAGGGTCAGCTGGGGAGAAGGCCACTGGCCAGCCAGCGCCCATCCTCACCCCCACACCTGCACCCACCCCCGGCCAGCACTAGCGCTCAGCACCAGCGCCTGCCTGGCAGAGCTGCAGAGCTGAAGCCAACGAAAAACACGATGGCATGAATTTCCCAGCAGGCGTGGACGCCCCTGGGCAGAGAAAGAGGCCAAGCTACCTCTGCTTGTGGTCTGCTCTGGCCTCCGGCTGCTTAGGGGAGAGAAGTGTGAGTAATGCACAGCACAGTGGCCTCTAAGCAACAGCCGGCGTCCCTGGGCTGAGAAATGCTGCCCAGCTCCATGCAATTCTGAGTCCAGAAACAAATACTCTACAGGCACTGAAATCTCGGGTGGCTCAAGGTACGCTCACGCAAGTGTCACATTAGGATCAAAACAAGATAACAGCATGCTCATTGACCTCTCCAGATGCGCAGGAAGACCCCAGTTTTAGAAGCTCTGGCCCACACTTGAAAGCACAGAACTCAAGACCCTTTACCTTCGACCTCACTTGCCAGTGGTGGTGTGTGCCAGACATTTTAGAATGCAGGGGCCTCCTTCTTGCCTCCCAGCCTTGGGATGCTGTTTCCTGGGCCTGGAGCCCCCTCCCCTGGAGTCTGCCTCTTTCTCTAGGGGTTGGTGGCCCCTCCTCTAGGCACTGCAGACTTGGTCTTGGCGGTGCCCCTGCTCATGAGGGACTGTGGTCGTGTGCCCTGTGCCCAGGGTCCGGTGCGGGCCCCGGGGGGCCGCCTGCAACACGTGTGCTGAGTGGGGCCGGTGCGGCAAGGCAGCAGGGGAGTGACTGCTTGTGTGTGGGCTCAGCCTGCGTCTGCCAGGGCACGGGCTGGCCTACTCTCAGCTCCTGCGCCAGCTGCCCGCTTGCTAGATGGGCAGGGGGCCCAGAGCATCCTGCATGCTGAGGAACCACCAGGCTTGTTTCTGCATCACCTGGCGGAGGCGAGGACAGAGGAGAGGAGCCAGGATGCAGCTTTCCTTCTCTGGGGTCCAGCTAGAGTAAGGGACAAGAGCAATTTCCTTCCTTTTCTCAACAAACTCGTGACTCTGATGTAGCCACACGGATATGAGCAAAACAATTCCTTCCTGGGGAGTCCGGTACCTAGAGATAAAGGAGGGGGGAGGAATTCCTAACGCAAAGGAGGACCCAGAGGCAGCCCTGGGAGTGACAGGAGGGGTGGGGAATAGTGCCCTGGCCCTGAGCTCTCACAGAACCAACTGGAGGGGACAGTCTCAGGAATGACACAGTGGCCAGCAGGCAGGCAGCAGGACAAGGGGGTTGGGGATGAGGTGGAGCCGGGCCTGGTGCAGGGGGTGCTGAATGGGGAGGATGGTGAGAGGCTCAGGGGGGAGGGACTGGTGTGTGAGTCTGTGCAAGTAACCAAGGGCCTGGGGTGGGCATAGGAGAGACACTGGGTCCCAAACCCCCACTGCCACCTGCCTTGACCGGTCTGGCCAAATGTGGCCTGTGGCTGGGTCTTCCCGGCTCCTGGAACGTTGTCCCTCTGCGCTGCTCACCAGCAGGCAGCCACTGCGGCAGGAATAACGCCTGCCAGGGGCCCCCGGGTGTTATCACCCTTCCTGGATCACCTCTTCTCACCTCCCAACAACCTGTTATTATCCTCACTTTACAGGTGGGGGCTGTGGCATTCAGGCCAAGCAACTTGCCAAAAGTCCCCACTAGAGTCTGACTGCGGGGCCTGGCTCCTAACTGCCACAGAAACCCTGCCTACCCCTCATGGGTCACCAGCCCTGGGATGTGGTCTCTCTCCCGGCCCCTCTTTCATTTACGTGTCCCATGTTCTGGCGCAGCCTCTTGCCTCCGCGCTCCTGTGCCTTGCCTGTGGCATTCCATTTTGCCCTGAGACCTCTCTGATCCGAGCTCTGCTGAAATCACACCTCTGCGGGCCAGCAGGTGGCTTCCGCGGCTCTAGAGAGCTTCTGCTTGCACCTGACTGGTAAAGAGCCCATTCTTTTCTTTCCATTTAAAATATTTATTTTCCTGTAGTTTACCAGTTTTGACTCAAAAGCTCAACTAATGCATATTTGTACAACTGCATTTTTCTAGGTGGCGTGGGCAAAATACTTATTGAGTCCTGCTTGACTTCAGAAGCTGAGTGCAGAAGAAAACAGCAATCCTTAGAAAAGGAAACTGTATCACTGTCACCAAGTATTATACTCATTGTTAAGTTTTTCTACAAATGGAGGATATTGTTTCTTTGTTTACAAATAATCACTGGAAAGAGTTTGGTGTAAACCCTTCCAGATCTCTTCCTACGTAGATTTTCTTTCTTTTAAAAAAATTTATGGTGAAATATACATAACATACAATTTATCATTCCATCCATTTTGCAGTGTGCAGTTCTGTGGCAGTAAGCACATGCACAGTGCTGTGCAACCACCACTTTTTACAAGCTTGACTTTCTCACCAGATTATAAGCTTCCTGAGGTCAGGGGGCCCACCCCTGTCCTCTGCACGTGGCAGCTGGCAAGCATGACGGCCGAGGGAAGGGTCGGCTTCCTTCCTCCACCACCAGTGGGTGGTGTGGGCTGAGACCGGCAGCCTGAGGCCTGGCACCTTCAAAGAGGAAGCTGACAGCCTGTGGGACATGGTGGGCAGCACAGAAAGGTTTCACAGACAGGGCTGGCGTCAGGCGATATCTCAAAGGAATTCTACAAATGAACTTGTGGGGAGCTTCACAGCTTTCAAATGCTGTTCGAAGCAGTCTTCATTTTGTTTACCTCTCACAACTACGCTGACCTACGTGCGCCGTCAGTCACACTGCAGGCAAAGAAATGGGCTGCGGGGTGGTAGACAACACACCTAAGGTCGCACATGTAGGAAATGGCAAAGCTGGACTCGAATGGGGTCTTCTGATGCCTTTGTCATTTCCACCTCAGTTGCAGGAGGAAAAGAGTGAAATCTGACAAGAGGCCGGATGTGGGCATAAAGGCCAGAAATGAGCCAGAGATGACCTCAGAGTGCTGGCCCCACATTCTGTCCCCCCCCCCCCTCCCCCCCGCCCCCGGCGGGAGCACAGCTCGGCCCACAGAACTTGCCCCAGAGAACCCCATGAGGACACATGTCCAGCTGAGTGGAAGGCTGCGGGAGAGGAGTCCATCACCATGGACCAGGTGTCACCACGTGTTAGGCTCTGCATTAAAATCCCTACAATCAGGTGCCATTTCTCCCTTTTGCACAGAGAGGTTAAGGGGCTTGCCTGAGGTTGCAAAGCTGCAGGTGTGGAGCCCATGCGTCCCTGCCTGAGGTTGTCTCTCACACATGCCGGGCTAAAGCAGCTGCAGCCCACGCACTGCCTTTAACTAAAACACTTACCTTAGACACACTCCAGGGAGGGTCAGGAGTGGGGACTATGGGGTCCAGCAAGAGTGCAGGGGCTGGTGGGGCAGGGGTCAGGGTGGTGGGTCAGGCCCAGATGCTCCTGGGGGGTGGGGTGGGAGGAGCCGGCCCGGGCAAAAGGGGGGCACGTCACCCCTCTGCACCCCATTCTGCCTCACGACCCTCGGCCCCCACCTGGTCTTCGGCTCGGCCACATCCCCGCCGGCCCCCTGGTTCTGCACCCTTGGCTCCCCAGGCCCCCAGCTCCCCAGCTAGGGCTCCTCGGGTGCCCGCCGCTCGACCCGCTCTTCAGCTCCCCACTCGGCCCCCGAGCCCCGTGGTCCGCTCATCTCGGCCTCCCGGCCTCCGCAGCCCCCTTCCGCCCTCCCCGGCTCCTCAGCACCCCGGTCCTGCACCTGGGCCCCCCACCCCCGGCCCCGCGGGCCTCACCTGCCACTCGGCGGCTCCGCGCCCAGCTCGCAGCTCTGGCCGGCCCCGCCCACTTCCCGTCCCTGGCCGCGGCGGGCGCGGCGCAGGCGCAGTGGAGCCCCGGGCGGGCGGGGCCGGGCCTCTGCTGCCCCCTGGCGGTCTCCCGGCCTGTGACTGAGGCCCTTTCGTTTCAGGTGAAGCGATGGGCTCCACCTGGAGGGTCGCCGTGGGCACGCGGCCCACATGCCCGGCTCTGCAGCCAAGCCATTCACTGGCGAGTTGCTTCACTTCTCAAGCCTTGGGTGGGTGAGTAGATGCGGGAAAGCGATCCCACCTCACAGCGCCTAGAAATTAAGCAACTTGTGCAGTCAACAGCTGGTAAGTGGCAGAGCAGGGATGCAAACCCAGACTGCCCAGGGCCGGCCATCCATCAGGCAAGCAGGCACAAGGCCTGGGGCTGACCATATTATTAGGGGTTGTGTTGGTTTCCTCTCGCTGCTATGACAAATTACCACAAACTTACACAAATTTATTATTTAGAGTTCTAGAGGACAGAAGTCCACAAGGTCCCAAAGGAAGTTCAGGGTGTCAGCAGGATGTGTTCATTTCTTGGGGCTCCAGGAGGACTGATTCTCTTGCCCCATCAGCTTCTAAAGACTGCCCATTCCTGGCTGATGCCTCTTCCGTTTTCCAACAAGTCCCCCTCCTGCTGCCATCTCTCCGGTTCCCTCCTCTGATTCCCTGTTCCATTTTTAAAGACCCTTGTGATGACGTTGGGCCCCTCAGATGGTCCAGGATAATCTCCCTATTTTAAAGTAAGATGATGAGCAACCTTACTTCCATCTGCAGCCCTGAGTCCCCTTTACCACGCAATCTAACATCCGCACAGGTTCCAGGAATGAGGATGTGGACATCTTTGGGGGGCCATTTTTCTGCCACCATAGTGGCCCACGAAGATGTTTTCTTTTAAAGCCAGAAGAAATAAGTGAACTTTTAAGTCAAAGAAAATGTTTTCGTATATAATATTAATATATTCATTTTATATCAATGCAGTTGTAAGGTATAATTTAAAAAAATTTGATGGAGGAAGGGCCTTCAAAAGTCCTGCTGCAGCCCTGCCCACCTGACCTTCAGGTCCCCGTGTCAGCCTGTGTTCTTCCCAGGAATGAAGGTCTCTGGGATGCTTCTCTAACAGGAGGGTTGTGGTGAGCCATGAAGCTGGAGAACTGGCATTTGGCTGATATGAAAGGAAACCATCTGGGGTGGGGGTGGGTCTGGAAGGCAGGGTGTCTGGGCAGAGAAAGTGGGGGAGGGGTGCCTCATCCCACTCTCCTACTCATGCCTTCCTAGATCCTGGTACCCTTTGTCCATGTGGTGACCTCGAACAGGGCTTGAGCTTACTTCTTATAACATGTGACGTTGGAAGTGTTCCTTAGCCTCAGTTTCTTACCAGAAAAATGGGGAGGATAGCAACCAACCTATCTCATGAGGCTGTTGTGAGTCCCTGTATCAGTGTTTCTCAAAGTGTGCCCAGGACTACCTGCAATCAGAATGACTGTGGGGTGAAGTTTGAGAACCATAGTGCAGGTGAGGTGGTGGTGCATGGGACAGGACCTCCCACACTGTAAAGAGGGGTGCCCATGAAAGCTGACATACCTGCAGACCTCCTCAGCTGGGGCCCACATTAGACTCTTTGGAGCACTGATTCCATTCGAGATCGGCAGCTTAGAGATGATGGCAAATCGAGGCACTGCCACTTAGCCAGGAGCTTGCCCCTACAGGCGCTGGGCCAAGGACATGCCTGTGAGATTACTCGTGCCCCGTGACTTCTGTCAACCCCTCCCTGTCTGCATTCCATCACGCCTCGGCTCCTGGCTCTTGGCTTTCACCCTTGTGAAAGGAATCTTTCAATGTCACCCACCCCACCCAGCCACTGAATTCCAGCTTCTCTGCTTCTCTCACAAGGCTGCACCCCTGGCGAGGTGAGCAGAGTGCAGGGCTCCCAAAGCACTCTCCCTGGGTTTTCCTACTGCCTCTATCCCCTCTGACTGAACTCTCTCCCGGTCCCCAAACGTCCCCTATTCTGGAACCGCACCCTGAGCCCTCTGCTCCCCCCACAACAACCTCATGCGTCTGCAGGTGGTTTCACACAATCCTGGAATCGTAGAGATGGGATATATTACTCTTGGGCTTTCAAACTATCAGTGATGCTGTGACCTTGGGAGGGAAGTGCAAATCTCTCACCCCTGACTTTCCAGGGCACTTGCAATGGGACTTCTGCCTGGCTTCCTGTCTACAGCAGTGCTGCCTTCTAAAAAGGGGTCCTTGGATCCCCCTTGGCTGCTGGTGTCTTCAGGCCTTCGAGGGCCTGCCCCATGGTGGGTGAGGGGGAGGAGGTTCCTGTCCATAGGTCTGTGGTGTCTTCTGTCTAGTAGCCTGGAAGGGGTGCTACACTCATCTGAACAAACACACTGGGGCATCAGTGTCAACATGTGCCAGGGTCTCCAGGTGACAGGGCAACGGTCTTTGTCCAGCCAATTCAGCTGGACAACCAGGCCCCACTGCTTTGCCCTGTGCAAAGGCCCGGTCTGCGGGGGTTCTGCCCTGTGCCCCCCTCACAGCAGGCTAGCCTGTAGCCACTGACCTCCCCGGCCCCAAGCACAGAAGGTACAGTCCCAAGGAGCACAAGTGGCAGTTCTGGCCTTAGGCGGGCCTCATCTCCTTGTCCTCTTTGCTCCTGCAGCCATGTCAGAAACAACAGTTGTGCTGGATGGGATGAGGTGAAGGGACCCAGAGTGCAGAGTCCAGACTCTTGCACAAAGGACAACTGCAGAGAAAAATAGGTGAACCTTTATGACTGCCCTGCTTGTGGCTGAACCTCAGTGCAGAATCCTGGGAAGGAAGGAATGGGGGGGGGGGTCAGGGTTAAGGCCTCAGGTGCAGCCTGCCCCTCTAAGCCTAAACCAGCCCTCTCCCCTGCTGCCTCATTGGAGGGGTTCTACAGCAGAAGGGGGCCCTGTGGAGAGAAGGCCCTGGGTCTGCTCACTATGGGCCACATGGGTGGCAGAGCAGTCACAGTCATGTGTGCCAGGGACCCTATGCACTAGCAGATGTGGCCTGTGAGTGCCCCACAATCCGACCAGAGCAGGTGGGGAGGGGAAGCCGCACAAACCTCTGAGAGCCCCTACCCTGTGACACCATCCTGGGAGCCTACCCTCAGGGGCCTTGTTGAAGTGACACCTCTCCATCTCACTGCACATTTTCTTTGAGCTTCTAGAGTAGTTTCCCAAACCGTATTCCCAGGAACACTAGGGTTGGCTTGCTGGGACTCCAGGAAGAAGGAGCCTGGGGAGTACAGCACCTGCATGGAAGGCTGGGTGAAGGCACAGGTTTATTTACAGAAGCTCTTCTCAGAGCCTTTTATCTTCTAGTGTGAACTGTGAACCTACTACCAAGAGTCTACTATCCCTTGCAAATGTGTACAAAACATTTCTGATCTGCTTCTTGCACAAGTGTTCCACCCAAAGCTTGGAAAGCTGTTTTACCAAGCTCCTGCTGCCTCCCAGGCATGGCGGGGGGTGGGGCTTTCCAGCGCGTCATGGACGTGTGATTGCCTAATGTGGGTGCTCCTTCTTGGGGGCCAGACCGTGGACACGGAAAGGACGGCAGGTGGCACACAAGGCAGTGGCTGATGGGGTATTTTCTAAACCTGGCATGTCAATGGCTTCAGTGGGCTATCCTGTGGCTCACCATGGGCCCCCACCCGGCTCCTTCCTATAAGTTACTGGCCTGCCTCTGTCTGAGACAATAAGGGCTTGTTCCAGATCAGAAATAGGAACAGGTCCCAGGAGGCTGCCAGGGTCACATGCACACACCACACACAGACCTGCTCAGAGCCACTTAGTGGGGAGTATGGGGTCTGACCCCGAGCAGTGGGCTGGAGTGAAGGCCAAGGTCCAGAGAGGACTTCTCCCAGCCCCGCCTCCTCCACTGGGTCTCCCTCCTGACATCTGTCAGGGGTGACTGGCGGTTGGTGCCCTCGTTCCTCATGGGCGCCAGGGCCACCTCCTCCTCATGCACACAGCTGCTGTGCTGTGCTGTGTCTCCCATGTACTGGAATGTGACGTAAGCCGTGGACTGGGTGTGCTCCGTTTCCATACTTGGGGGCCTCCCTGCAGGCACCGCCAGGGTGTGGACAGAGCAGGCATCTAGGAGGTGTGTGCAGAGTGGAGGGAGAGGTGGGGCACAGGGACGGGGTGGGCAGCACACCATAACTCTCTGACACCAGCAAAAGGTCTCAAGCTGCTTGTTCTGGAGATGTGTTTTAATGATTTCTGTTGCCCCAAGGATAGCCATCTGGAGCCTGGGGAAGGGTCGGCGGGCCGTCATACGAAGTAGGCGGCCAGGGCTGACATCTTGTCCTTTGGCCGCCTGGCACTGGGCTTCCCTGTGGGTCTCCGGCCCCGGGCCCGCCCTCGGCCCTGCCTCCTCCCTGGCCCACCGCGGTGCATGGGGTGACAGGAGGCTGCATGCTTCAGCTCCACCAGCTCCTGGAAGATGGGGTCGCAGAAAACACAGCCCGTGTGCTGCGTCTCATCACCTGGGAGCGGGGACTTGGCCTTGTTGAAGTCCACGTCGAGCAGGGCAGCCTCGCAGGCGCTGCAGGTGTCGGCGGACACCCGCACACGGTGGGCGTTCTCGAAGCAGTGTGCCACCACGTTGCACTTGTTGCAGGCCACCTTCCACTTGGGGCCTGAGGTGGGGTCCAGCACCAACACCCCACTCTCACACTCCACGCACTGGCCAATGCCCAGCATGCTCAGTGAGTGCTGGCAGGTGGGGTGCGTGCACTCGTTGCAGCCCATGCCTGGTAGGGAGAGGGCGGCCCATGCTGCATACCTGCACGCCTACCCCGGGCTGCAGCCCCGCCCTGGCCCTGGGCCTTCTCTCAGGGCCTCACACTCCAGGATCCCTCGTCCCAGCAGAAAGTGCTTCTCTTGGCCTTGGGCACACTGGCCCTTCTCTGCTTATCTAAAACCTCCTGAACCTTTGAGGACCCCTCCTCCTGGGCTAACGTCATTTCCAGAAGGCTGTCCTGGTGGCCTCTCACTGATTCTATCTACCGTTTACTTTGTTTCCACAGCTTGTTACTGGCAGCTCCACTTGGCCCTCATGTCACCGGGCCACCTGGAGCCATCGGCTGCCCTGGAAGCTGTGGAGGGCAGGGATGGTCCTCACTGCCCCCGGCAGCCCAGATGCAGACTGTGCCTGCCCCATAGGTGAGGCTTGAGTCAGGAAGGGTAGACTGAGACCCACCCCCCGCCGAGGGCTCCCCGGCCCTCTGGTGAACGTGGGTGGGTGCCTCACTCTTGCTGCACCCTTTTCTTGTCTGTCTTGTGTGGGGTGTACAGGAGACAGCCCAGCGGAGGGTGAGTGTGCTGGGCCCTGAGCCCCCTTCAGACTCCCGGCTTGGAGCTCTTGGGTCCACCTGGATACGTCTCTCCTTTCTCCAGTAAAAGCACGAGGACAAAGAACCCCAGTGGACGCTGCCCGAGGGCATGCCCCTCTCCAGGTGGGACCCCCTCACCTGCCGCATCCTTTCACTCACCCCAGCCCAGGAGGGGGCACAGCATGCACACTGCCCAGATCCCAACTGTAGTCGCCTATCCAGTTAGGACTTGGATGGAGAGTAGCAGACAAGCTGGCTGATGCCTGAGCAGTGCCACATACTCCCCGGGGTCTCCCATCCCGGTGCCAGTGAGCATAGGAATGGCTGGGGGAGGGATCCCCTCAGAGTCCAGCATGGTGCAAGGCAGGGGCTGACGCTGAACAGAGACCACAGGTATGGCGAGATGGGGGCAGCCCGGGAGGGAGGGAATGGCCGAGGCCCGGGGATGCAGCGCTCACCTTTCTTCATGTCTCGGAAGGGCGGGTGGTTGGAGCAATAGGGACACAGAGGGTAGCTCTTGCCCCGGGAGCCGGATGACCATAGGACCAGCTCAAAGTCGTCCAGCGGGCACCGGAGCTCCTTATAGAGTTTGATGGTGCCATTCTGGGGGAGGGTGTAGGTCTCATCGCAGTGGGAGCAATGCAGGCGGCTTGGCTTGGCCTGCAGCAATGCCAGGCGGGAGGCATGGGGTTGCTGAGGCCACCCAGCTCTCCCGCCCGCTTCAGTCTCATCACACAGAACATGTACGTAATGTGTAATATGTAGCACATGATATATAATACGTAATACAGAATATGTAACACATGATACATAATACATAATGTACGTTATGTAATACATAATGGGTTATATAATACCTAATGCATTATATACATAATACATAATTATGTAATACATAATGTATAACACAATAAACACTGTGTAATACATAATGCATGATACTAATACATAATATGTAATACATATGTATATAACACAGAATACATACATATGTAATACAGGATGCGTAATGTAACACCTAATGTGTGATACATAACATGATACCGAATACATAATAGGTGGTACATAAAACAGGTTCCGTAATATGTACCCTGTAATACATAATCTGTAATACATTGCCAGGTAAGGGCCCCTCAGGCAGGGATCCCTGGCCATGAGTCTGAGGATACTCGCTCCAGGTATGAAGAAAGGCAGTTCTAACTTCCCTGTACCTATATTAACACTCATGATAGCAAGTGATGTGTTGTGAGGGAAAAACGGACAATGTGTGTTTAAGTGCCTAAAAGCTTATATTTTCCTGGGGTCATGGGGAAACAGTGGGTGTTTGTTGGCAAGGCTGCTTTAGGCCTCCCAATCATTCTTATGTGACAATAGGACAAAGAATGTTATTCCTATATGATTGAAGATAAAGTGGAGGCCTACAGATGACAAGACTTGCCCGCATCTGTGCACAGGGCACTGCAGGCCAGAAGGGGCGGTCACAGCCCTTTATCCCCTCACCTACCTGGATGTACTTCATGAACCGGTGGCACTTTCCGCAGCGGGAGAGTGGCTTGCCTGTGGCCGCCAGGGGTGAAAAAGACACCTCCATCAACTCATCCATGCCTGAAAGCGAGCAGTGCAGGCGAGAGTCATATCCTCCCGGCCCCGGCAGCCCGCCTCTCTGGTAAGTGGATGGTGTAACTGGGCAGGCTGGAGGGAAGGCCACCACATGCAGTCGAGGATCTGTAGTGTACATCCCTGGCACCGAGGGTAGTGGGGTTTCTATGGCAGTAATGGAAATGGCAGAGCTGCAGCCCAATTTGTCAGACGAGCGTGTGCCCTGCACGTGGCGTTACTACACCTGCTGTTCAATCCCAACACTGGCCCAGGGATGAGCCCTCATCACCCCATCCTCCACATGGAGGCCTAGAGCCCGGAGTCCAGCTGTGGGCCGGGTGGCCCTGACCCAGGGTCCTCTGGTTCAGGGGTAGACCTTACCGGCGATGGAGTCCACGAAGTAGTGGAACTTCCTCTTGAAGACGTCCAGGGTGTGGCCCAGGACCTGGCGGTAGTCGGCCTTGCCCTGGGCGATCAGGTTCAGCTGCTTCTCCACTGCGCTCCGGATGGTGGGGAGCACCAGCTCTGCGTCTGTGGGTTGAGTGACACTGCTGTGAGCACTCGCACCTGAGGGGCCATAGTCGGCCCCTGCCCCCAGCTCCTGCTGGAGTTGGAAGGCACCAGGCTGGTTCCCATGCCCCCAGGCTTTTCCTGATCTCCCACCCAGAAAATCCTGTGGGGAGTGGAGGGACATCCTGCCTCTGGAACTGCCTCACAGATGTGCTCCTGGCAGTCCTCAGGCCAGGTCTGTGCTCCGCCATCTCCCACAGGCTCCTCAGAATCCCTCAAGGACAGAGCAAACAGCACCTCAGTGAGGACCCCAGGCCTGGCTGGGAGCTAGTCTGCGAGGAAGAGCCCCTCGCCTCCCCTTTTGCATCCTCCGCCCTTGTCCATTCATCCAGCAGCCACACTGAGCCCCTGCCGGGACAGGTCCAGGGGTGGCCGGTGCAGCAGCCTTGTGGTGGGAGCTGGGGCTCACTGCATAGCCATGACCTGTAGGGGTAGGCTCCGAGCTGACAGAGGCAGAGCCACAGCGCAGGGAGAAGCCAGCAAGGCTGGCCAGGTGGCCTCACCGATCTTGTAGTAGCCGTGCACCAGGACGATGCCCAGGTTGGTGGGCTTGAGCCGGCGCCCGCTCTCCACGACGACGTAATTGCGCTGGCAGATGTTGTTGATGTGCACAGGGATGCTGGCATCTGTCCCTGAAATGCACAGCAAGGCCCTGCTGTTCCTCAGCCTGCCCTGACACTCCCCGTTGGACTGTGGGCTCCCCTCAGCCCCACCCATCATGGGGCCTGGCTCTCAGCCCCTCCCCTGCTGCCTCCCACCAGCACCATACTGGGCACCACACCACGTGCTTTTCATGCACTGTCTTGTGAACCCGAGGGTGGCCCTCCCAGTGCCAGGTGCTTATTCCCGCTGTACTGAACAGTTTCAGAAAGGTTATGGAACACTGCAAGGTCACAGAGCTCGTTCTGCCTGCCCATCACATCAGGTAAATGTGACCTCCTTGGCCTCTCCTGCCTGGATCCTGCAGCCCCTGCCCCCATCTGGAGCCAGGGCCCAGCTGCCTGAACATGGAGGAGCTTACCCACTCACTGCCAAATTGTCCCTTCTGGAACCTGCCCAGTTTTGCCCACTTCCTGGCTTCTGGGTCCCTGTCGATCAGTCTCCAGGGCAGGCTCCCAGTTCCAGGACATACCTCCCCTAGGGACTTCAAGGTCGCCTGGCACTGCCAGATGCTGCCAGCACTGCTCAGGAGGAGGCTCCTGAGCTGGTGCTCAGAAGCTAAGGAGCCCGCCGAGGCCCCAAGCCCGCAGGACGAGGCTGGGGTCGGGATCTGAAGCTCATGTGGGGGCTCTGAGCGGGGATGCACCTGCTGCTACCTGGGGCCGCCGGGCTCAGGAGGCTCTGCAGCATGCTCCCTGCTGCACTCTCACCACAGCTTGGGGGGCGGTTCTCATCAGGCCCTTTTTATGCAGCCTAGGGGGCCACAGTTGACAGGGCTGCCCTGGACCCGTCTATTTCAGAAGGTCCCAAGAGCCTTCTTCACTGTCACGAATTTGTTTTGGTCATGGGGTCTGGGCTGCTGTCTAGTCTATGGATACCAGAAACCACGGATGTGCCATCAACGAGAAGAAGCAGAGGACTCTGGGGGAGCAGTGCCTGCACCCCCTAGCAGACTGAGGACCACCAAGGCAGGATGTATGAGGCACCCAGGGCCTTGGAAGAAGCAGGCCCAGCTCTCCTGCTGAGTCCACCACTGTCACCAGGACTGCAGACTCAGGTGAGATGCTCCCTGGCAGTCACCAGAAGGCCTGTTAGTGATGGAGCAGAGCCCAGGTACAGCAGCCCGGATTGTCCCATGGCCCTCCAGAGCCTGTCAACCAGGAGGGGCCTGGTCAGTGGGGCAGCGGATCAGGGAGTAGGCAGTGCCCATTGGAGTGAGCACTGCCTACGGAGAAGGCTCCAGCAGCGAGGATGGCCCAAGGGTGTGAGGACACAAGTCACAGGCCTAGGCTGGGGCACGGGGCAAGACCACCATGCCTGTGATGAGCGTGCATCAGCGACTACACTTCTGAGCCGGCAAACTGCCCTGGGCCTCCCATTCCCACTCGGAAACATTTTGGTTCCCATGCAGGAGCTCTGTGGCCTGTGGTGGGCACCTCTGTGCCCCTCACAGTGAGGGCGGCGCCCCGGAGAGTTTGGTTTCTGCGTCATCTGATTCCAGGACAGACCCGGGCTGGCTGTGTGGACTCAGGAGGAGTCTGATCTGACTTTTGTGTTTTCCTTTAGATGAATCCTGGGCCAACACTCAGCCCTGTGGGTGTTAGTCAGTGCACAGGCTGGGGCATCTTGGCCTTTACAGGCAAGGCCAGGTCCTGACGTGGAGCTTTGGCAAGGGGCTGCCCTCTGCTGCCCTGCCTGGCTCAGCTGGCCACACCCTGGGCTCAGTCACTAGGTGCTGGGTATGGAAGAGTCACCGGGCAACTCTGGAAGCACTGCCTCCCAGGCCCCAGTCCTGAGCTGGGAACCTTCGGGCCTGGGCCCCAGGCGGGCGGTGGGCGGGTGCACACACCAATGCCATGCTTCTCCATGAGTGTGATGAGCTCGGCCTCCGTCAGGTAGTCAGGTGGGCTTGTCTGCTTCTCCAGCATCTTCATCTCGCTCACGGCGAAGGTGTCGCCCCTCTGGCAGGTGGGCAGGCTCTCCTCCAGGGGCACGCTCTGCCAGGGCATGATCTCCGTGAAGCCTGGGGAGACAGGGCACCGTCTAGACCCTGGGCGTCCCATCTCCAGGTCTGACGGAGAAGGTTCCGTCTGTCTGTGGAGATGCAGAGGAGCAGAGCTGGGACCTGCGGTTTTACCTGGTGAGATGACGGTCTTCCCTGTGCAGCAGAAGTGCTCAGGCCCGATCCTGAAGGAGATGCTGCTCTGGAGGTACTTGCAGTCGTAGCTAACTGTGGCGATGAAGTGTCTGGTGATGTACTCATAGAGCCGCCACGCCTCACTCCCTGCAGCAGGGACGGAAGCTGGTCACCGGCCAGGGCTCTGGCTCAAGCAGCAGGGCCACAGGATGCCAAGGCTGGCCTGCTCCAAAGCCCAAGACAGGAGGAAACACACAGGAAGGGAGGGAGAGTCTCTCGTGCCTGTGGCTCCTTTGCAGCCACGGCTCCCACCTCCTGCTCCTGCTTCCAGGTGGGACTGCTCTTCAGGTGCCTGGCCTGGCCCCAACTAGTGACATGCCACCATCACTTCAAACTGGGGCTGTGCACAAGTGGCACCTGTCTCCACCGCTTGCTTCTCCCCTCTGCTTTCTCCTGGCACACGGGCCACCAGCACCGCCTCGGTCAGGTGGGAAGTGCGGGGCACCCTGTGGTTGAGCCCGACACTGTCTCAGTCTCATCCCATTCCATCATGGCCACCTGCCCACTCACCTCACCTTCCTGCCTCCTGCCTGGCCTTCTCTACTCCAGGGCCTCTTGAGAGCAGCTGCCTGCGCCCTGCACTCAGACACACCATCACACACCTGCCACCACCACCTCGTTCCTGTCCCATCCCATGGTGACAGAGCACAACTTGCAGGGGACTTCCTTCACCACAGCCAGGCAGGTGGGGCAGTAGGGAGCCTCCACATTGCCAGTGGGGGCTGACACCGTCCAAAGGTGCCACAGCGCTGGAGCTTCTTGTCCTTCCCTCCCTAGCAGCTTGAAGTGTGTGAGTGTGCGAGTGTTGGCGGAGCACCCGGTACCTAATTCGGCCTCTGTGGCAGACCTCATGGGGGTGATGGGGGGATGGTCACCGGCATCATGGCCTTTCCGTGGGCGGTTGATACCTTCTGCTAACAACCGCTTCACCTGAGGGAGAAGGAGCAGAGTGTGAGTCTGTGCACAGCTGCCCTCCCGCCCAGAGGGAGCCGCCGCCAGTCCTGGATTTGGCCCAAGTCCTGAGCTGGGGGCAGGGCCTGGCTCTGCTCACCGTGTCGGCCCAGGCTGGGTGGTTGGCCTGCTGCCGCAAAGGGCCCTTCAGGTCAAAGTTCTCGGGGTAGTGGGTAGTCTCAGTCCGTGGGTAGCTGATGTAGCCTTGAGTGTAGAGCCGCTCGGCGGTCTGCATGGCGTGCTGCGGCCCCATGCCTGTGAGGGACAGGACATTCAGCTGGCCTGGAACACCAGGGACAGCCAGGCGCCTGCCATCGGGCCTGGGCCCTCAGGCTCCCCTAAAGGCGGACAGGGCCTCCTGGGAGGTGAGGTGGCTCTGAGCAGGCATGGCTCAGAGGAGGGCTGCTGGCCAGGTGCCTGTGTCCACACAGCCTTATCCAAGGCTGAGGTCCTCAACCTGTAAGGGTGGACCCAGGACAGGGATGCTCCACAGGGTCACCCTCATGACACTGGTAGCCACATTGATTAAATTTGGCCTTCAGAGCTCTTGTCTGTCACACTCTGGCCTGGAGCCATAACCACACCTCAGGGGCTGCTGATGTCCTGCTATGACAGCAGAATGAGCAGATGCCCAGTATTCTGAGTCCCTTGGGTTTCTGTCCTCACAGCACTCCAGGACCACTGAGGGAGGGCTCGTCCTCCTGCTCCTCCCTGACCAACACAGGCTGCTGTCAGCACTGACAGATAGCTGTCACTCAATGTCACTCCAAGGATCCCTGGAGGTGCTGCTCTGAGAGGACACTGCCCACGGTTTCCCAAGGCTGCAAAGAAGCCACCAGCACCTGGAGGCCGACAGCTGTCAGAGACCGCCAACTTTCCAGCCCAACCCCTTCTTGCTACTGTGGAAACCAGGCTTAGAGAGGCTATGTCACACTGTCACAGCTGTCCCCAGCAGATGGGACGGGCCTCGAGTGCACCCCCCATGCCTGGTTTCTCTACCAGGGGAGCTGCTCTGAGATGCTGTCAGGACGTCCGCTCAGGTGGTGGCAATCATTACCACTGCCTTCGTTAGGATGTGCCGCTTCAATCATTTAATCCCTATGACAACCCAGAGAGATGGGTACCATGGTCGCCCTGTTTTCTCAAGAGGAAACTGAGGCTCTGGGACGAGGAAGCACGTGGCTGAGCTGGACGTGGACCAGAGTTTGGCTCCGGAGTTGGAACTCCGCGGTTTAATGCCTCTGAGGGGACTCCACTGAGCCAAGGACACGTGAAGGCTGCCTTGCAGGTGGCCCTTGCCCACAGCCTTCCATGTGTTCATGCCTGGCTGCAGCTGCTCAGCCATCTAGTAAGATAAAGTGGCCTGCATTCCCCCGCCCCCAGATAAACTCAAAGCAGCTGTTAAGTATTAACCAACAATCCTATGAAATGGAATCCTCTCTCCTGTTTGTTACTTGTTTCCACTCTGGAACTTAAGAGAAATGAAATCTACATGAGGCTCAGATTACCTTTAAGCCTTGGGCAACACAGCAATGGGGAGGGTGCACGGCACAGGAGAGCAAAGTGGGTGCTGGCACAGGTGAGCACAGAGAAGGGGTGCTGACACAGGTGAGTGGGGGTGTGGGGGTGCTGGCACAGGGGAACAGAGAGAGCAGGTGCATGGCACAGGTGAGCAGGGAGGGGGGCTACTGGCACAGGTGAGTGGGCAGGGGGGTACTGGCACAGGTGAGCACAGAGGGGGTGCTGGCACAGGTGTGCACAGAGAAGGGATGCTGGCACAGCTGAGTGGGGAGGGGGTGCTGGCACAGGTGAGTACAGAGAAGGGGGGCACGGCATAGGTGAGCGGGGAGGGGGGTGCTGGCACAGGTGAGCACAGAGACGGGGTGCATGGCACAGGTGAGTGGGGAGGGGGGTGCTGGCACAGGTGAGCAGAGAAGAGGTGCTGGCACAGGTGAGCACAGAGATGGGGTGCATGGCACAGGTGAGCTGGGAGGGTGGTGCTGGCACAGGTGAGAGTGTCGGCACTGCCCTCCAGGCGCTGCGGCAGGGCTGAACTGGGTCGCCATGTGCCTGCCCCAAGAGAGTCTTTTGGCGGCTTCTGACAACTGTCCATACACACCCAGAGAAGAGCTGGCCACACGCAGCATCTCCACAGTGTTCAGGGCCAGGGGCCTCTGCTTGGCCTTTTCTTTCCTGCTTGTGGCCTCCACCTAGAAGACAGAAGAGAATCAGTGATTTGGAGGTTGGTGGGGGGAGCAGATGCTGTAACAGAATCAGGACGTGTGGGCAAAGGGTCTCGTTTTGTTCATTTGGGTCTCTCTCTTTCTCAAATTCACTCTTCACGACAGTCAAGACTTGAATGAAAATTTATTCAGGCCCAGGAAAGGAAAAAGAAAGAAAATTCTTTTCTGGAGAATTTTCTAGGGAAAGAGAAAACCTGGAGGAATGGGGAAGAGTCAGGGGAAGGGGCTGCAAATTCAAAATCCATAGAGGCCAGCGTCAGCCAGGCCACAGGGATGGCAGGCGGGCTCTGGGGTGGGCGCACGGGCAGGCCTGTCTCGGGGGGCCACCTGCCCTCACTGCGCCTGAGGGCAGCCATCAGGGCCTGCTAGCATTGCTACATCTCCCAATTTGTCAAGAGAAGCTGGAAATTAGGACTTTTATGTGAAATCTCACAATTTTTAAATGTTGGTAACTATTTTGAAACTTCTGTAAACACCATACAGTTTAAATAAAACACTGGAGCACTACCATTTCCAACTGTTGAAGAGATGACTCTGCTTTGCCTGTGGCACAAACAATCCAAACATCTCAACTCTGAAGCCTCGGCCAGGGCAGAGCCTTCGGAATTCCAGACAGACGGATGTCAGGGTTAGCACTGAGGCCATATTGTGTATGTGCAGCAGTGGAGTCTGGGATCAGTGGGCTGAGATCTGGACATGGTGGTGATGGTGTCTCTGCAGGAATGTGACTGAGGATTAAAGCATGGAGCAGCTTTAGAAGGAGTTCTGGAAGCCTGAGTCAACTGCATGGGTGGGCAAGAGGGCACCCAAGGAAGGCTGGAGAAGGACAAGGCGGCTGAAGAAGGTCAGGCCGCACCTCAACGATTCTGGTAGCTGTCATGGGTGCAGGGCATTTGCTGTGATGGCCACGGACCTGCCCACACCCTGTGCAGCCAGCCTCTTGCCAGGTGGCATCACCCTCTTCTTAATGGCCAACGGCACTATAAAGGCCATGAAAGCTGACTGAGACCCCACACCCATCTGTGCCAGCTGTATGACCTTGGTCAGATTTGGTGCCATGCAGATAGGTCCCTCTAGAGTTGTTAGCTTTAGAGATCACAGAAAAGGGACATCTGAGTGACAGGGAGTCTTGCCAAAAGGAGAGAATGCCCAGGGGGTCATGTGGAAAGGGCCAGTGGAAGGGCCCGGCGGGTCATGGGTGTGGGACAGCGCCTGGTGCAGAGCAGGCATACAGTACACTGCTGCTTTGGTTTGAGCAGAAACATCTTAGGAGGAGTACACGTGTGAGTAACCATTCTTTCCACACGATGTCTGCACTTCAGGAAGAGGGAGAAAGACCACAAGCCAAGGTCATGAGCTATTCCCCCAGCCAGAGGCTTCCTACCCCCACCCCTGACAAATGTGACAGATGGGGTGGAGCAGGCCCACCTGGGCTTCCTTCTCCAGCTTTGTCATGTTTAAAAACATCTGTGCAATCTCCCGGTCGAACACTCGCACGCGGTCCCAGTCCAAAATGAGAGATCTGTCTTTATCGGTGTTAACCTGCAGGAGGAAGGATAAAGGAGCGCCCGGAGAGAAAGGATCCAGGTGCGCCCACTGCTAGGGAAGAGACGCGAGGCAGATGAAGCAAAACGCCCAGCTCTGCAGTCTCACAGCTGCACCTGGTCGGGTGTGCAGTTACGCCAGCAGACCCAGCGTCCCCAGAGGGAAGGCTGCTCTGACCCTGCCTACCCCCTGGGATCAGGCAGACGGTCTCACGGGGGTAGCCCCAAACCGAGGCTGATGTGTCCTTAAGGAGCCTCAGAGCCTCCATTTCCCACGCCACCTCTGCCCACCTGCTAAGGCCTGGCCAGCACTAGGTATGGCCCCACCCAGGGGCCCCAGCCTTGCGTTGACAGGAGCAGCTGTCTTATGTTCTAAATCTTATGAGAAGCTTTCATGGAGGCTGTATTTAGAGAAGGGGTTCTAAGACTTTTAAAAAGTTTGAAAGTCAGTGGCCTGTGGCCCTGAGTCCAGTCCTTGGACCTGATCGCCACAGCTGATGGCCCCCAAGGGGCACTGCCAAAGCTGAGTTCATTCCCATCTCTCCAAATTCAACACTTCCAGGCCTAGCCTTATCCTGCCACCTCCATGAAGGTGGGGGTCCCCTCCCTGGGCATCCCACAGACAACTGTCTGGCCTCCTTCCTCTGGGACAGCTGCCCACATTTGTGCCCTCGGCCTTGGGATGGCAACAGTCATGATGATGATGATGATGGAAGACTCTCAGAAGCCACACCCCAAACCTGGAAAGACCCTGCGTAAACAGAAAAGGGACAGCAGACCTTGGCCTGCAGCACCCAGTAGGTCTCTGGTTTGAAGGACTGGATCTTGTCATGTCTCTCCACGCAGAATCCCAGGGTCGGGGTTTGACATGGCCCAAACGAGATGAGGGAGCTATCTAGGTTGCCATATTTCCCCTGGAAATATTTAGTCTGAAACCTATAAGGAGAGGTGGGGGAGAGAAAGATATTTCGGTCATGCATTCACTCAAGACACCATCAACCGCCCGTGAGTCCACCCCAGGGCTAGCTGGTGGGTGCAAGCAGGAGGCCCAAGGCGGGCGCTCCCTGCTCAGAAGACGGGGTAAGAGGACGTACTCAGCATGGGGGGCTGGGGAGGGTGCATGTGGGTGGAGAGGAGGAATGAGTGTGTGCTGATGACAGAGTGGGAGAGAAGAGCAGAGGTTCCAACCATCCTGGGGGGGGGAATCCCTTCTATTATATTCTCTGCCCTCCTCCCTCCCCTCAAGACCCACTCAGTATGGACCACCACACTCTACTTATCAAGCAGTGGCCTGTGTGGTCTATTTCAGCTAAATAGACAGTTTTCTTCAGGGTTTTTAAAATACCGACAATTGTCTGGTGCTGATCAGGGCTGGGGCTGCGGATGGGATCAGCTAAGGCAGGGGCTCTGGCCAAGGGAGGGCGGCCAGCACCTGGTGAAGGCACAGCCAATGCGCAGGTCCAGCTCCTGTCGGGCGTCCACTGAGAGGGCCTCATTGTGGTCGGGCTCACCCAGGCGGGCCATGGCGTTGCAGATGTCCGTGTCCGTGATGGAGCTGAACCTGGCCCGGAACACTGTCTTCTCGCCCCCGTGGGCCTGATTCATAACAGGCAGCACGGCATCCAGGACCTGGGGAAGGCGGCCGGCTGTAACCCACCCCGAGGTCTCTGCCTCCCACTCCACACCTTACGTGTGAGGCCTGGCTCCTCTCCAGGTGTGTGTGACCCCTCTCCACTCCTGCTTGACCCTCCTCTGTCTCCCTTTCCAGAAGCCTCAATCTCTCTAGAATACTCCTGCCACATGGCTTCCTTTCCTTCTGTCTACAGTCCTGTTCAAACATCCCCGCTTCTTACTATTGCCCTGTAAGCTGCCACTCTCTTCTTATCTCTTCCATCCCCATGAAGCCAGGAAATGCTATTGCCAAGTATGCAAGGGAACTCGGAGTCACCAGATCCGCCCCACTGGACCCATTTCCCCTCCTTCTAGAAGAGAGAGTGCTGGGTGGAACTTTTACGAGACTAGAGAAAAGACAGGGAAGGAGAAAGGAATGAAGAGGAAAAGGCAGTGGGCAGGAGTGGGAAGGCCACAGCAACCCCCATTGTGGGGGCATGGGTGGCTCAGGGCTGAAGCACAGCAGGGTCCTGGAGTCGAGACTAAGAAGGCAGTGCAGTGGGAGGGGAGTCACGCTGCAGCCTGGCCACGCAGCTTCTTTACAGGGAAGTGGCTTCGTTTCTGAAGGGAGAAAGCCCCATGAGCTGCCACCATTCTCTACCCCCCTGAGAGGGCCCTGGGGGAGGGGCAGCCCTGCAGGAGAGGGGACGGGAGGGGGTGTCTGGGAAGTGATGGAGCATGATCAATTTTGCAGAGGGTGCTCTGAGTTGCACCCAAGTTGCACTGGAAGTACTTCCTGCCAGGCCCCAGGTGAAAGCTGGGGATGCAGAGGCAGGAGGGTGACTAGTATGGAGTCACAGCCTGAGGGGCACCAGGGGACGCCTGCAGTCATGACCAGCACGAGGCAGGCATGGGAGCTGCCACCTGCTTCCCCGAGGGAGGGCTCCCTGGGGGGCGGCAGAGGAGGGAGGGCATCCTAGGAAGAAGATGTGGGAAGGTGGGAGGTGAGAAGGATGAGGCACGGAAAGGAGCACAGAACCCTGCCGGGCATCAGCCGGCACTGACGGGAGGTCCCTGCAAGGCTCCAAGTGGGCTTCTCCTCCAGACAGCCCCAATCGGAAACCTGCATTCACCTAGAAAACTCTGCCCTTTCTAAGTTCACTTGTCCGATGTGCCTCCAGCAAGTGAAGTAGCACTCCACCACCCTTAGCAGAGTCCATGCATTTTAAAGTCCACAGTATTTCCAATATAAAGGAGCACAGAGGCATTTCTAAGCCAATGTAGTTGATTCCCCACTTCTGCCCCAGGAATGGTGTGAGTACGCGGCAGTTCAGGGTGGGCAGGAGGGCCGGGCGTGAGGCCTCAGCGGGCCCCACCCTCACCTCGAAGCAGATGTTCTCCCCTTCCTTGTCGCAGTCCAGCCACAGCACGATGTAGTCACAGCCTCTGCCCTCCACCTGCCATAGAGCATGTGGTGACTTGCCCCTGCCATGGTCCCGCCCCACCGTGCCCACCCATGCGCTCCCGCCGGCACTGGAGCAGAGCCCGGCTCCGAGCCTGTTTAGGAGGCCTGGTGCCCAGGGCGGGGCACAGGCTGGTGGAGTCAGCTGCAGTTTGGCTGGCTTAGCCACTCAGAAAGAATTTAGTTCAGAACTGTTGTTTCTTGGACCAACAAAGTTATAAATGCAAGATGATCTCAACCTTAGAAACTGCATAGAAAAAGGGCTGAAATGAAATAACCCTAAATGTTAACAGAGGGTGTCTTGGCTGGTGTGATTATCAATAATTTTTTCTTCTTTCTCCTTATTTATATTTTCCAGTTTTCTATAATGTGTATGTATGTGTTTCAAAATTAGAAAAACAACCACCACCAAACAATTTTAAAAGCGGAATTCCTGCTCCGTCCAAGGCTGAGGGACCCGGGTGCCCAGGTTGGTGGACTGTGCTGTAAGGGGGAGTGGGCCTGAGAGGTGCCTCGTGGGCCAGCAGGGGGCGCCCACAGAGAGGGCTGCAGGCAAGGGAAGCCAGGGGAGGACCTCCCCGGCAGTCTGCACCCTCCCTTACCCCTCGTGGGCCACCCCAAGCACCTGCAGGAACTTCACCATGTTCAGCTTGGGGTTAGCTTCCTTCTTCTCTGTTGGGGCTTGGCTGAACAGCTCTGCCGGGTCCACCTTGTCCCACTTGTTGTACTTTCCTACAAACCATGAGCACAATGACATCTGAATTGGACTTCATGGCTCACAGGTGCTTGGCCTACTAGAGCGTCATAACCCCGTGAGGATGGTGACGGTCTGTCTCACCAACGGGGAGAGGGATGCTTGGAGCACAATGTTCCCAGGGCAACACTGACAGTCAGAGGCAGAGCCTGGCCTTCCTTCCACCTCAGTCACCCATGGGAGCCACACAAATTCTGGGCAGGGCTGCTGCTCCAGCCTCGCTTCCGGGATGTTCCCTGGCTGGAAGCACGGCCCCCGGGCTGGCTCACTTTGCAAGAACCCCCAACCATGCCCCTTGCGCCTTCATCTTCTCCTCCAGACTGTATTTCTGTAACCCACCTCTCCTCGGCACTTAACCCGGCACATGAGATGGGCACTCAGCTCAGCTGATCTCCATGGAGAACCAATCTCTTTCGGTCTCATGTCGGCCACATCTACCTAATTCCCTCCTTGGGGCTTGGCACCTGAATGCTCAGCCCTCTGGCTTTCTTTTAGGCCCCATTTCTTGCAGCCTGCCAAGCTCAAATACTGGCACCCTACCTGCTGGCTGGTAGTAAAGCTCTAGGTCCTAATGCTTGGCCACAAAACTGAATCAATGTCACTGTCATCACTGAGCAGCAAGAACCACTGAGGCTTTGCTGTGTGCCTGGCCCTGCACTAAGCACTCTACCTTCACTGTCACACTGAGTCCCTAAACAATCCTGGGAAGTGGATGGCACTGTCTTACGACCCAGTTTACACACGAGGAGCAGAAACTCATGGGGGCCCAGTCCCAGTACCATCCCAGCCCATGAGCTGTGGTCAGAGGCCAGGTTGGACTCTCCTCAACCACAAGGCCCTGCATGTAGCCCTGCTGGGTCACTAAGCTGGCCCTTCCAAAGTGATAGATAACAATTACAACATGAGGATGACGATGGCAACCACCGAGTGACTGTGGACAGCAGGCCCACTCAGCAGGAGAGAGCCCTCTCTGAACGCCTGCATGGGCCAGGCCCCTCAGATGGGCACCACCACCTCCCGTCTGCACAGGCAGGTGCACAGGGCAGGAATGACTAAGGGGTGCTGCTGGGATGGGCACCCATGGGCACTGAGACCAGAGCCTGCATTCTGGGCACTTCACCCAGGGACCCTGAGTCCACTCTCCACAATCTGCTGGTCCCATGACTCATGGGTTCTGGACAAGCTTCTCTCCAACTGGACCCTGGGCAGCACCGTGCTGGGCTTCCCTCAGCGGAATGGAGGGTGGGCAGGGGGACTGGGGGCTCACCCAGGAAATCCAGGGTCATCACATGACCACAGACGGACGTCATCTTGAAGCGGACTGCCTGGCCAGCGAAGGTCCCGGTGTACTCGTGCACTGAGCATGTTCCGTTCAGCCCTTTGTGTGAGGACATGCTCCCTGGGGAGGAGAACCATGGTGATGGCTGCTCCAGTGAGCTGCAGTCGCTACAGAGGCCCCAGGTCAAGACACTGCCTCTTGGAGGGCCAGAGTCCCCTTCCCCAGAGCGCTAAGTGGTAATACTCCTCAGGCACTGCAGGTAGTTTAGTGCCGCGAGATCTAACGGTTCTTGGGGAAAACACCAGCAGTAAACCAACCCAGCATAGGGGGTCGGCTGGGGGCCACGGGCGCCCCCTCTGAACACCCCTGGGCTATTCTCTGTATTTTGGCCTCACTTCTTTCAAACTTTCCTCAGAGGTCCCCAAGGATCTCCTAATTACTGAGTCCCATGGTGTCTTGTCACACTTGACTGGCAGCCCCTCAGCCGAACTTTCGCAGCCTCTGGGGACTAGGCACCACAGCTCAGTTCTTCTTTCCCTTTTAGAGGTCAAGACGGATGTCTGCCATTTCTGGCTACCCAGCACCCAAACACCCTCCCTGTCTGGAAGGAAGTCAGAGACGGTAGGGGAAGCAGCACCCCACCAACCACCGCAGTGGACAGAGCCGGGGTCGGGCAGACGTTCCCTTTCCCCGCGCCCCAGTGTCTCCGGCTGCTCTCGAGGGACACAGGGTGCGTGGGCTGCGGCTGCAGCCATCAGGGCTCCAGGGCAGTGGTGGGGGCCCTGTGGTGACGATGCCGTGGCCTCCTCAGACTTAGACTGGGGTGGGATCCCGGCTGTGTCTTTTTCCTTCCAGTGAATTCCCTCTCTGAGTAAGTTACCAGGGCTGGTTTCTGCTGCTTGTGACCAACTGCCCTGACCAGACAGTGTTCTGACAGTGGCCGTCGGCGCCTGCCTGCCGCTATGCTGTGAACTCTGCCTGCACCTTTTGGGAGCCCCAGGCCAGGCTCACGCTGGGTGTGGCAGTAAATGCACCCACCGCAATTAACACCGAGGTGCTTCAGTAGCACCTGTGGTTCTGAACCGAATCTACTCCAGCAGGCTAGAGTCACGCTTCAGCAAAAGAAAGAAACTGTGTAAAGTGGAAACAACCATGCTTACAGATCAAAGCCATAGAGAACGCCAGGGTTGGTCTTCCCTACCTCGAGAGAGGATTTTGGCAATGGACTGGGCCAAGGACGGCTTTTCTGCAACCATGAGCACGGTCTTCATCTTGTCTTACAGCTGACAGGGCCCTTGGCCACCACACTCCAGGTTCAGGAAACGGCGATGAAGAAGTTGAGAAACGGCTCTCCTGCAGCTCCACACTACTGTCGACGCTGACTACTGAGGAGAAGAAAAGACACGCAGAAGAAGGCAATGCTTCCAGCGGAACCCATGCCACTAACAAGGAAACTCACTTTAAGAGGCAAAAAAATAAACCTGAGGCAAGAAAAAGAAAAATTAGGGAAACTTGAAGACATCTGACATACGAACAACCAGTCAGGTCAACTGAACTGGCTCAGAGATGACCTTGGGAATTCGGCTTCATTGGGGAAAAGCTGAGGTAGTCCCACGACCTCAGGTCAATTTTGTCTCCATACCCATGCTCGGGAGACATTGGGCCTTTGGACCTGGACCGATGGGTCCGGGAAGAGTGGACGACCGACCCTCCCCCAGGCAGCACTTCCGTCTACTCCCTGTGGCCGAGAGCGGCACCTCCACCTCAGCTAAGCATCCAGGTGCCCTGGGACGCCTTTCTAAATGCAGGCACCCAGGCCGGGCTCCCAGGTCCTTCTGACCCACCACTGCGCCTGAGATCCACTGGCCAGGGGATCCAGTCCCCGGCAGAGCACTCGAGGCCCTTCACAATAGGCTCCCACCCACCTCTCGCTTTCCAGGTCGTACTCTGGCCAATTAGAGACCACTGTCTAAAGAAAAAGCACATTGTTCAGGCCTCTGTTCCCTTTGCTCAGAATGTTCTGCCGAGCCTGGGGAACGCAGATGGGCTGTGGGAAGGCCCAGCTCAACGCTAACTCTTCCTTAGAGCGCTCTCCCCACGCCCGCCAGCAGAGGAATTTCTTCGTCCTCTCTGGCCCCTCGCCACCCTCTGCACGTCACGCGCAGTCGGCTACCACCTCATCCCCCCGCTGCACACGAGTGGCTTGATGTCTGAGTCACTGGTGGCAACGGCAACAGCTGGTTCTGTGCTCGACAGAGGACATTTAATGTCTGCTGGCTGAGTGAAAGCAACACGTGAACACTTTCTGTCTTTCCGATCCTTAAAAATATGGCATTGACACCGACAAACAGAGTGCTGTATTCAAACAGACTCGTACTGAGACAACCGGGCAACCTTCTGGGAAGAAAAATAAAGGTAGACACGTACTTTATAACTTCCACCAAAACAGATTCCAATTTCTAGCAAAGATTTAAGTAAAAACATGAAACCAGAAAAACACCAGAAGAAAACATGGACTTTAGTATGAAAAAGAAAAACTCGTAAGTCCCTCAGCACTCAGAACCACATTCTTCATGTTTAAGAGCATTTGGCTTCCTTTTCTGTGAACTGTCTATTTATATTTTTACCCATTTTCGTCAACTGGATGGCTGTTTTCTTACTTTTGGAGTAGTTTCTATAAAGAGGAAATTAGCCCTTTGTAACAGGAAATGATTCCAACAACTGGCTCATCAAAGCAAGTTGGAGCTCCAAGGAGCTCCAGCTTCTCTCCCCAGCAAAGATGCGGGTCAGCGCACACGCACGGGTGACCGTGTGGGAGCGGGGAACTCAAGTGTGAGTGATGAAATTCACTCAGAGCAAGTGCTCGGGAGCCGTGGGACGATACCTTACACCCCAGCACTCCCACTCCCAAAAGGGAACTCAGTGACCCCACAGGTATTCACTGAGGACCGACGACACGCTTGGCCCGTCCTGGGTGCAGGGAGTATAGCATCGAGTAACCCCACGTTGTCCTCTGGCACTTGATGTCACGCTATGTGCTACGTGGGGCAAAGCAGTGAAGGGAGGGGAGGCACTGGGCCAGAGAGAACTGGGAGGAATCTGGGGGCAGAGTCCAGGCAGAAGGACCAGGGTAGGGTCGGGGACAGCGAGGAGGCTGGTGGCAGGGCTGAGAGGGAGCAGGGGTATAGACCTTGGGCCGTGGACTGTGGTTTGCTCCTGGACTGTGGTTTGCTCTGAAGGAGTGGGATGATCTGACTTCAGGTGTTAAAGGGACCCCTGCATGTTAAAGGGCTGCCCCGCAGAAAGGGGTGACTGGGCCCAGGTGGCAGCAGCGGAGGCGCTGAGGGGAAGTCGGAGTCTGGGCAGATTCCGAAGGCAGAGCCGACAGGACTGGGATGAGGAAGAGCAAGGGGAGTCAAGAATGACTCCCAGGCTTCTGGCCTGGGCACCCAGAGGGGATTCCCTTTTCTTGAGCTGGCAAATACGGAGGAAGGAGCTGTTCGGGGTGGGGGGGGTGGACCTCAGGAGCTGCGTCTCAGGCATGTTCAGTGTAAGCTGCCCATTAGACAGCCCTGGCAGGCTGAAGGAAGTGGCAGCAGGGGGAGGGAATCCAGGCAGGGGTCAGGGAGACAGGTGGGTCAGGAGAGGCGGGGTCCTGAAAGCCAAGGGAAAGGAACTTTGGGGGGGCCTTCACTCCATCAAAGGCTACCCACACCTGCAGATGTGCGAGATGACAGCTGAAGACCTGACACGGGGTCTGGTGATTTGAAGGTCCCCGGTGGCTCTGACAGGAGCTGTGGGGTACAGCGACAGACATGAAAGCCTGAGTAGAGTGAGCTCAGCAAAGCCTGGGAGAAGGAGGGGGATGGCATGCTGTTCATTGCTTTTTTTTTTTTAAAAAGATTTTATTTTTCCTTTTCTCCCTAAAGACCCCTGGGTAAATAGTTGTGTATTTTTAGTTGTGGGTCCTTCTAGTTGTGGCATGTGGGACACCACCTCAGCATGGCTTGACGAGTGGTGCCATGTCCGCGCCAAGGATTCGAACCGGCGAAACCCTGGGCCGACGAAGCAGAGTGCGTGAACCCAACCACTTGGCCTGGGGCTGGCCCCGTTCATTTTGTTTTAAGATGGAGGATGTGCCAGCATGTCTGTGTGAGGCTGGGACTGGTCCAGTAGAGAGGGAAGAGAAGATGCAGGAGAGATGTCTCCTGGTGGGCGAGGGGGTGAGAGGAAGCGGGTCAGCCAAGGGCTGCCCTTGGAGGTGAGCAAGGAGAGGACAGGAGGCGGCCCTGGGGGCAGGCCTACAGCAGGGAGAGAGCTGGGTTTAGTGTGGATGGGATCTGCCAGGGGAGTATGAGGGAGAGGGAGGGGCCGGGTTGAGGGGAGTGATTCTCTAAGACCGTGGGGAGGAGGTGAGGGCATCAGGGCATGCTCCAGTGGATCCAAGAACAAAGAAAGCTGGAGGGGGGATGGGGGACGTGGGGGCAAAGTCCAAGTGGGAGAGGAGGCCACGGAAGGAGCAGTAGCGTTGTCAAGACTGTCCACGTGGACACTGAGTCTCCCAGGGGCAGGACATGGCAGCGCCTGTGATGGAACAGGCAGCTGGGGAACTCTCTGCAGCATTATCAGTCATAATAAAAGATCAGAAACGATGAAGTGTAGGTCAGCAAGGAATTAGTTAAATAGATGTATGGCACGTCCGTACAGTGGAACACCAGCAGCAGCTAGAGAGGAAAGCACTGCCAGGTAAATGCTAACATGGATGAGACTGCCGAGAGGACGCAAAGAGTCGGGGGTGTGACAGCGCATGCGGAGCACTGCATGCGTGCACATGCTTGTTTGTGAAAAGTAGCAGTGGAAGCGGCCGCCTGGGGGCGGGCCAGGCGCATCCTGCTTACCACAGTCCCTTTTGCATGGTTTACATTGAGGGCTGTGGACATATGTGACTAGTCAAAAGACCTAAGACAACAGATTTAAAAATAAAGACAAAATAAAATAAGACCAGAAAAATAAAGAAGGGCTGGGAAGGGCACCATTCAGAAAGGATGCCAAAGAAACCACCTTCACTTCAGGGCTTCTGTTCCTCCTCGTGACGTCCAGGGGATGCGGCCCAAGGGCTGCTTCTGCTGTCAACCCTGTCCCCTCTGTGAGAGGCCAGACGACCACAATGAGGCCAGTGATCTTTATGAGAAAGCTGCCCTGGAGATAACCATTTGCTCTTTTCCTCAAAATAAATAATTGGACATTCCTCTTAAATACAAAACCATCCCAGAGAAAAAAGCCAAGAATGCCTGGAATAACAGCACCGATGGGCTGCAGACGAGCCTACTGACCTGATGACCACTCTGGACACGTGGCCCACCGCCCCGCTGTGTGCCCCTACTCTTGTTCTCCCAAACACCACCTCCTCCCTCCCTGTGTGTCAGGGTGGGTCCTGCCCTAGGCTTCCACCTAGGTCTACTTACTCTGACCCCCTGCCATCCATCCTCCTGAAAACCACACCTGGCATCTGTGGCAGTGCATCCATGGAGGGGGTCCCCCCCATAGATGGTGTCCAGTTCATTGCTGTATCTACAGCACCCAGCACTCACTAAAGGTTTGCTGAATGAATGAATGAACAACCAAGGCTGTTTGTATCCAGCCTCTGCTCTCCATTCTGGGGAAAGTCAGATGCCCAGAAGTGTGGTTTCAAGGGACCCAGGGGCTTCCCTTCCCCCTCCCAGAGAAGCCAGAGGCCAGAGGGGAAACGGGCAGCAATGGGAGATTGCTCTATGACAGCTTTCGAGCATCCCATCCCTTTCAAAGGAGGAAAAAGGTTTTATCCCAGAATGTTTTGTCAGATTTGCTCACTTCTGTGTCACAAGAATAGCCAGCAATGACAGCGTAGTGATGACATGCCAGGCTCCGGCAGTCCTGCTGGTGTCCTCGGGTGGGGCGCTGCCCTATGGTGAGAACTGCAGGGTCGGGGGACCAGAGCTCAGGCAGCAGGACTGGGACCGCGCCTGTCTGCTCCAGAAGCCGCGGGCTCAGCCTTCACCCTGGCCCGCCTCGGTGGGCATCCCAGGTGGAGGAGCAGCCGCTCACCTCCCTCGGGCACTCACCTACAGAGTCTCCTCCACTCACATGGTTTTCTGTCTGATGCTTCCTAGACCGTAAGGAAGCGCCCAGAGAACGGGGGCTGCGTTTTGTTTACCCTACTGGTAAGTGTAGACAATGAGCAAACACTGACTGAATGAATGATTGAATATGTAAAAGAGTAATTTTACCTGCAAAGTCAATAATAGAAATAGTCTTTTAGATATCTAAAATTTAAAAACTGCATACACTTCTCCTTCTCAACGTTCTTTTTTTCCATGGTGTTGAAGTTTCTAGAAGTTTTACATCTTCACTACTCCCCTTCATACCCAAGGATCCTAAATACTTTTTCAGGAGATAACAGATTCTTCTCTAAAGATCCCTTTCAAGAGAAACATTTTGCCCTGGCATCTTCAAAGGGATCACCTCATTCATCCAGGACTAGGGCTACAACTGGACAGTGCACACAAAAGCATGTCAGCATCATGCCCCAGTTCAGATCACCTGTCTCCCGCCAGACTGTGCAGTGACTATTCCACATTTGATATGTGGCCCGTCGTCAGCAGCTCACGCTCTAAAGAAACCACCTTCTAGTTCTACAGTTTATACTTCAGTTCTGCACGGGTGCTTTGTAATATCTGAGTATCACTGTTTTATTAGGAAAAAACCAATTACTTCCTTCAGGGATATGGAATCATGGAAGCCCGGGAAAGGGAGTTTGGTGACGATCCGGTGCCACCATCTCAAGGAGGCACAAACTAAGACTCAGAAAGGCAGTTTCTAAAGGAACCTGGGAAGGTGGCTGAGTTGGGGCTGAAACTCATGCTTCCTTACTTCCAGCCAGGCACATTTTTTGTTTTTAACTGTACCAGGTTCCACCTCTTAAAAGACGTCCGCAGTCTTAACTGTGATTAATCTTGAGACCTCCCTATTTTTCCATTAAGGCACATCCCCAACTTCAAAGTGGAAGCCAGTGAGAACAAAAGCTGAAAGCAGTGGTGTGCAAACTTCATTTATATACCATCTTAATGCTTTGGCCTTATCAACATTATTATTCACTTCAGTTTTTGCTTTTTCAAAAAGCTTAAATATACAAAAAATGACAATTTTACAGCCTCACAGGAACTGAAAGCCTGTCATCAATGGCCAGAACCCGGTTCTTTCCAGCAACCTACACTGTATGTCAAGTGTGACCTTGTTGCCTGCCAAAGCTGAGCCTGAAATTTGCCCTCTAATTTCAAAAGGGGGATTAGCAAGTGCTAAGGGGGTGCTGACAGCAAACACCCCAAACTGGGGCTGTAATTAGGAGGGAGCAGCAGGTCAGCCTCTCACCGCACTGTCCACTCTCACAGCTACCCCACATGCTGCCAGTCCTGTGGCAGACACTGGACCGCCCCCTCACCTTAGCGTCCCAGGACCTGGTGCACCCAGCTCCGTCGGGAGGCCCGGCAGCAGGGCAAACAGTAGTCACCCCGTAGGACTGACCACGTGGAACCTTCCCAAAGACGACAGAGTCAGGAAAAGAGGGAGGAAAAGCCGGTTCCCTCAGCTCCTCCTCTGCAGGCACGCTATAGCTCCCCAAGGAACCTGCAAGGCGGCGGTATTGCAATGTTTCAAACTATGAGGCAACTGAGGTTTAGAACAA
This sequence comes from Equus quagga, assembly GCF_021613505.1. Taxonomy (NCBI): domain Eukaryota; kingdom Metazoa; phylum Chordata; class Mammalia; order Perissodactyla; family Equidae; genus Equus; species Equus quagga. Next base: position 89,477,208 of record NC_060281.1, on the reverse strand, counting down.
TTGAGACTAGTGTCTGGTGACCTTTGCTAAGGCTCTAGGGACCCCAGGGCTCACCGGCCATCGAGCCCACGTTGGGCTGACTTCTTACGGCCTATTCCCAAAGGCTGAGCGCTAGAGGCAAGACAAGGCCATGGTCTTCCTGTTCAACTCTGAGAAATTCCCGCCCCGGACTCTGGCTAACCTGTTCACAAAAGCACCCTGTCTGCTCCACGTCAACAGCTCAGAGCCACGCGCGGGCGCCCGGAGACCCGGCCGGGGGCAGGCGGCACGTGGAACCCGCCTAGGCCCGGAGCCGCGCGCACTGGGCCCGACCCCGTTCCCGATGGCTGCGCGGCCGCCCGAGCCTCAGTTTCCCCACCCGTGACGACAAACTCTGATAACACACCACACCGCTAATAACTGCCGGAGGTTGGATGAAGGAGAGTACTCAGCGCAGCGCCTGCTCCCCTCCAGGCAGCGGCTGGGCGCTGGCCCATCACCCGCCGACCCCACACAAGCCTGCGGCGAGGGGGCTCCACGCCGCCGGGGAACAGGAACAGGCGGCGAGAATGCAAAGAGCCCGGCCGCGACCCTCTCCCGAGCCGCAGGGCTGGGGGTCCCCCAGTGCCCGGAAAGGGCCACGCTCCCACAGCCCCGGGCCGCCCCGCACGGCGCCCCCGGCCCGCCGCTCACCCACAGCCCGGGCTCCCGCCGCAGCTCCCGCTCCTGGGCAGCCGCCGGCAACCCCACTTCCGGGTCCCGCCGCTCTGGCGTCCCCGCGTCTTACCGCCGGCGCCCGCAGATCTCCGTCCTCCGGTTCCGTGGCTCTCGTGTTCCGGGAGCACGGCCAGAGTTGGCCCCGGCCCGCCGCTTCTGCAGGGGTCCCGATCCCTCCAGCCCATTCTTCCCGCCGCGACGAGGCAATATGACAGTCATTATTACAATAAGCATGAAAACTAGCTGATAAGCATGAGAATGTGTATGCTGTTAATAATCAAAATAATTTAAAACTGTAGATGGGTATATAATACTGCTCAGCCATAAAACAAGATGAAATCGTGCCATTTGCGACAACACGGATGGATCTTGAGGGTATTATGCTAAGTGAAGTAAGTGAGACGGAGAAAGCCAAATACTGTATGATTTCACTCGTATGTGGCAGATAAAAACCATCACAACAAACACAACAAACACGCAGATACAGAGAACAGACTTGGGGGTGGGGGGGGCCGCGTAAAGGGGCACGTATGTATGACCAGGGATGGAAACCGGGCTTTCAGTGGTGGACACCGTGTAGTCTATACAGAAATTGAAATATAATGTATCCCTGAAGTTTATGTAATATAAACCAATGTTACCTCAATAAAAAAAGCCAAAAAACAAACTACAGATGTGTGTAGAGCAAGCTTCTTTCAAGCCTGTTGACAAATAAAAATGGCAAGTAATAGGATATATTGGAGTATATGAGGAAGCCATTTTGTGTAAACCTAATTCGGCCTGACCTTGTCTTTCCAAAAGGGCCTGACCATAGCCGTTGAGCACGCATTGTATATCTCCTTTAGAGATTCCCTATGGCAAGAGCAAAAGGCCCTTGAGATAAAGGTGCAACTTCTCTCCCCCTCCCAACGTTGGCATCTCCTTAAGGATTAAGCATCTTTCCTTAGGCTAGAAACTGATTGCTGCGCTCACCTGTGACCGCCTGGCTCGAGACAATAGACTTGCCTCCTGCTACGCCCTCTGAGATAGCAGACCCACTACCTGCTATGTCCATCAAGTGCTGTGCTGACAGGGCAATCTTGTGACTATTGTGGGAGGGACATTTCAATCATATGTGAAACGTCCTGTTTGGGGGTATATAACCACTCTGTATACCTCACTTCTTTGGTGCCCTTTCTTCCTTCGGGAAGAAAGGCCCCGGGCCATGGTCCTCATATTTCAGCTCAGAATAAACTCACCCAAATTTTCATTTATAGATTGGTTATGGATTATTTTCGTTGACACTGTAAACATTTGTGGAATGAATAAATTGTAAAATATATGTGGAGCATGAATTGGAAAATAAAACTAATTTTTTTTGTTAGAGCATTAGGATTATGGAAGATTTAAAATAATTTTTATGACCTGATTTTAATATCTTTTAAAGATTTTATTTTTCCTTTTTCTCCCCAAAGCTCCCCAGTACATAGTTGTATATTCTTCGTCGTGGGTCCTTCTAGTTGTGGCATGTGGGACGCTGCCTCAGTGTGGTTTGCTGAGCAGTGCCATGTCCGCGCCCAGGATTTGAACCAACGAAACACTGGGCCACCTGCAGCGGAGCGCGCGAACTTAACCACTCGGCCACGGGGCCAGCCCCCCCCCAATATCTTTTAAACAATAGCATACGCACATTTCCTTTGGTCCCTGCAGACACTTTTCCCAACTTGCCTTTATTAGAATACTAGCCCTGAGAGATGCTCTAGAAAAAGAAAAGTTTGTGGTCAAATTAAGGTTGGGAAATGCCGAAAATTAAGTTACAGTGAGATTTCACTTTCAAAACAAAACTGCTGATTCCAAACCCACTCTTTAGCCAGTTCTCTACCTCCACAATAGCAGCCTCATCTTCCTGGTTGCTCCAGCCCAAAGCCTTGAAGGCATCCCGGATTCCTCTCTTTCTCTCAGTTGTTATCCATCACCGTCTTCAAATTATACTTGAGATCCAGTCAGTCCATCCTGCCTCGGTGGCCACCACACTGACCCAAGCCCCATCTCCTTCCTGGTCTCCACCCTCCGCCCTTCGGGCTGCTCTCCACACAGCCCAGGGTTACAGCGGCCAGGACTAAGAGTGGATCTGAAGGGTGTGTCCGGCTGGCAGAGAGGCAACACAGGGGCCCCGGCACCCCTCGAACGCAGCTCAGGGCTTTGTCCTGCTGAGCTGCAGGGAGCACGTGTGGCCCGGCCCCAGGAGGAGGCGCTGAGCGGGCAGCTCTGCGTGCCTGCTTGCCTGGGGGCTCCCGCCAGCGGAGACACCGCCGCTGCCGTGCGCTCTCCCACTGCCTGGGGAGCCCTGCAGCCGAGCCACCCGCAGACCTCTCAGCGAGCTGTGGGGCAGACGGCTCTGCGGACCCTTATGTTGTCAAATGACCAGGATTCAGAGGAACCCTTGACTTCCGCATCCTTCGGAGGAACCCCTCGACCCTCCTTACATTCGCACAGGTGCCTGGTTGTGGTGGGAGGGACTCCTGAGAGCTCCTGGGTCTCTCTCCTCTCTGGTAAGGCACATGCTGGGCCATGGTCTTAATAATACCGTAACTAGTTAACACACACCCAGTGCTTACTCCCTCCTAGGCACTTTTCTATTATTAATGCATTTAATTCTCATGATGACACTAGGAGTTAGATATTATTATTATCCTTATTTTACACATAAGAGAACAGGTCACACAGATGTCAATGGCAGAGCCAGGTTGCATGGCTAGGCAGCTGGGTTCCAGAAGCCAAGTTCTCACCCACTTGCTGCAGGGCCTCTCACTGCTTCTCATTCTCTATCTTTCCAGGCCCCAGGGCCCAGGCTGTGCTGACTCAGCTGGCCTCAGTGTTGGGGTCCCTGGGAGACGTGGGCACCATAGCCTGCACATGAAGAAGCAACATTGGGCCATATGCCGCAGACTGGACCAACATCTGCCGGGTCTCCAGAGTCCTCATCCACAAGAATGACAATCGGCCCTTAGGGATCCTCCCAAGGTGGTTCTTTGGCTCCAAGTTGGGCCACACAGCCTTCCCCACCACTGCTGGGCTCCAGGCTGAGGACAAGGCCAGTTATAACCGTCCCTCCCCTGACACCGCAGGTAAGCCTGCACGGTTCCCAGCTCCAGACCCCAGGAGAAGTGAGACACAAACCTCCCAAATCCTCTGGCACACTGATGACATTGTCTGCTGGGTAAATTTTATTCTTTCTTGTCACCAAGATGGTTTATAAATCAGTTCTGGCATTTTTGTGTTTCTTGTACTCACATCTAATTAATGTCAGTTCCCTGTGCATCTCTGGCCCTGTGGCTGGCTGTGGTATACGGAGACTGGTTCATCTGTGCTCTCTGTACTTGGAAGTCAGTTTGGTTTGACCTAAAATCTGCCAATCCTCCTCTTTTCACCGAGGAAGACTGGCCCTGAGCTAACATCCATGCCCATCTTCCTCTACTTTATATGTGGGACGCCTGCCACAGCACGGCTTACCAAGTGGTGCCATGTCTGCACCTGGGATCTGAACCGGTGAACCCTGGGCTGCTGAAGCGGACCCTGCTCACTTAACCTCTGCACCACAGCTGGCCCCAATTCCTTGAATGTCTTAAATATGTCCCTCCAATTTCTTCTGGTATAAAATGTTGCTCACAAGAAGTCTGATAATCTTATTTTCTTTCTCTTGTAAGTGATTTGTTTTTTTTCCTGGATGCCCAAAGTATATTTCTTTTTCTTTTAAGTTTAGTAATTTTACTGGACTACATCTTGGTATTGGTCATAGTGATCAGTTTTCTCAGGTTCACAGTTTCCCTCTGAATATATGGTTTCAAACTTTTTTCTAATTTCAGGAAAGTTTTCTTGAATGTGTATCTGTACGTGGCTTTGGACTGTTCTCTTGTTTCCTTTTCAGCATCTCCTATTATATATGTGTTGGATTTTTTTTTTTGTCTCTCCTCTAAACTTGTAATTTTTTCTCAAATTTGTTTTGTCTGTCTGTTTTTATATACTTGAAAGAGAGGAACAAAAGTGGGAGACTTACGTGAACTGATCTCAACTCTTCCTATGAGACAGTCATCAAACAGCAGCACGGTGCTGGTCGAAGGAGAAAGACTGAGATCGGTGAAACATATCAGAGCTTCCAGTCAAGAACAGACATGTATAATGTCAATTGATTTTGGTCAAAGGCACCAAGGCAGTTCAATAGGAGAAAGGAAAGTCTTTTCAATAAATGGTGCTTGAAAAAAATGAGCCTTAGCTCCTACGTCATGCTCTCTGGCTCCTGCTGCTGTCCCTTGGTTTTGCCTGTACTCCCCAGAAATGAGGAGACTTAGTTCCTTAGGCTGCAGGGTCCTTCATGGAACTCAGACTTTATTTCTCTACAACCAAGAAATTTTCATTTTTTTCCTAGTTTCTTAGCAGTTTTTCCCCCTTAAGTCAGGAATCATATACAACAGTGATTTTCAAGTTAATACTCCGAGATGATCAGAAAACTGAACCAAAAAATGCAAGTCCTTTCTTCACAGCTCATGCACAATCTCATGGACTAAAAAAAGGCAGATGTAAAACTTACAGACAGTCAAGTGCAGGCATCATAAATGGACAAGATGATTCCATTCATACGCAAACACCCATGTTACCACCACCCAGATCAGGACAAGGAACATTTACAACACCCTAGAAGGCATTGCTGCCCTCCCAGTCAGTACTTCCTCCCAAACACTTCTGTAAGGGCTGAATTTGCTCCGTGCTGTGTACTAGGGGAGCGTGGATTCAGGCTGGAGTCTGGAGGCAGCGCCTGTAATGTCTCCTCATAAGCAGCACGGGGCGCTGTGGGCATGTCCCTGAGAGAGGCAGAGGGTGTTGGAACTGGAATGCCCAGATCCTGGCTCCCAGTTGCTCAGTGCTCCCAGGGGCTCACAGCTGTCTTCCAGCCCCTGCCCAGCACCCTTCATGGTACCATCTCCCAGGCTTGAATGCAGGGAGAGCCGAGGGGAGCGGATCTGCACAAAGAGAACCTCCCCTCTTCACCGGGGGCGTGGGAGGGACTGGGGGGCGCTCATCTCTAGCTATGGGGCCTAGATAAGTGTTAGTGTTCAGTCTTTAAATGCTTAGAAAAATTTACCAGGGAAGCCATCTAGACATGGGTTTTTCTTTGTGGGAAAATTTAAAATTAGAGATTCTATTTCTTTAGCAGATATAGGACATTTTAGATTTTCTATGTATTCTGTCACTTTTGGGAAACTGTTTCAAGGAATTTGTCTATTTCATCTAAGTCATCAATTTTATGGTCATAAATGTATTTATCTATTCCTTTGAGTCCCTCCCTCCCCTGGACTGGGCTGTTCTCCATCTTTTCCTATTTCCAGCTCAACTCTCCATTTCGGCCTGAAGATGTCACTGGGCGTTATTCTTGGGGGGTGGCGTGGGCAGGGGGCAGGGCAGTGGCGGAGTCAGGATCCAGGGCCTTGGGGCAGCAGGGGCTGGGTGGGGCTGTCCCTGGGGTCTGATCACCGCTGCGCAACCAGCCCCCTGGTTTCCTATTTGCCAACGTCTGCTCAGGCTCCCTGGGGCCGCATCCACGCCAGGGTGTGGGGATGTAGCAGATATGGGGGGCTGATGGAGCAGGCAGAGGGCCAGGGGGAGGGGCGTCAGTGTGCAGGAAGGACGGCCTCCCCCCAGGATGCCGCAGTGGAGGGGCGGAGTCTCCGCTAGGGCGTGGGAGCCTGTGGGACCAGAGAGGGGGCATGGGGAGGTCTGAGAAAGGAGCAGGCACTGAGGGTGGTCCGCTGATGCCGCGCCGCTGCCTGGGCTCTGCTGAGAAATGAGATCAGAGGAAGGACATTCCCTGGAAGAGGTCTGGGGTTTGTTCTGGAGACAGCGGTGGCAGGTGGTGGAGGGACTTTGAAAACTTTTCAACCTGGTCCTTGAACACGTGAGCCCCAGGGCACAAAGGTGTGAACGGGGAGAAGAAATGATCTTATCAGGAACAAAGGAAAAATCAAAGCAAACGAAGTTGCAGAGCCCAGAATGGCGGAAACGGCACCTACGACCTCGACCTGGAGTGGGGTGAGGATTTCCAAGATCCCTGCGTGGCCCGGACTTCCCTCTCCAGCTCAAGATTCACCTTTCAGGCTTCGCGCTTGTACAAGATACACGGCCTGCAGCCTTCTTGGGTCACATATGTGTGAATACAGCCACCTGTCCTTTCTCCAGACGTGAGTCACTTGCCCAATCCCCCTGCTTACCCCTCCTGTCCACCCACCCCCCTCCCCCACCCCCAGACTGGGGCTCAGACCTCCTGTTGCTCCTGGGGCAGCACTGGGGCAGGTGGGGTGGGGGACGACAGACTATCTTGCTGTCCTCCCCCGTGTCGCACAACAGGGGACTGGCTGCTCGTGGCCAGCAGAGCTCCTGGTCATGCCAGGCTGCAGGCACAGCAGGCACAGGGGACAGCAGTGATCAGCGTACCTGTGCGTGGGCCCACCCGCGGCCTGCGGCAGCGCCTCCAGCCGGGCCTGGACTTCAGGAGGTGCCTGTGTTGGAAGTAGCCGGGACAGGATGTGCAGCCTTTGTGGTCTCCATGGAGACAAACGCACCACACACTGCGGGCCATCTACAGCCCCTGAGGGCGGCAGGAGTTCCCCCTCCCTCCCTTCCTCTCTTTCTTTTAATAACAGTTTCACTGAGATATAATTCACGTACCATGCTACTCACCCATTTAAAGTGTACAACTCAATGCATTGTTTTTAGTATATTCACAGTTATGTACAACCACCACCACAGTCAGGTTTTGAACACTTTCATCACTGGAGAAAGAAACTCTGTAGCCATTAGCAGTCACGCCCTATCCCCACCCACCCCCTGGAAATCAGTAATCGACTTTCTGTATTCTGGACAGTTCATATAAATAGAATCCTACAATTCATGGTCTTTTGTGTCTGGTTTCTTTTTCGTAGCTTGCTGTTTTCAAGGTTCGTCCAGGTTGTAGCATTATCAGCACTTTTCGTGGCTGAGTAATACTCTGTTGTATGGACATACCACATTTCATTTATCCAGTCATCAGTTGGTAGACATTTGAGTTGTTTCTAACTTTTGGCTATTATGAATAGTGCTGATATGAACATTTGTGTACAAGTTTTTGTGTGCTTTCATTTCTCTGGGGTCTATTCCTAGGTGTAGAATTGCTCACTCCTGGGGTAACTATATGTTTAAACTTTTTTTTTTTTAAAGATTGGCACCTGGGCTAACAACTGTTGCCAATCTTTTTTTTTTTTTTCCTGCTTTATCTCCCCAAACTCCCCCTGTACACAGTTGTATATCTTAGTTGCAGGTCCTTCTAGTTGTGGGATGTGGGACACTGCCTCAATGTGGCCTGACGAGCGGTGCCATGTCTGCGCCCAGGATCCGAACCCTGGGCTGCTGCAGCAGAGCGCGTGAACTTAACCACTCGGCCACGGAGCTGGCCCCTGTTTAAACTTTTGAGGGGAACTGCTAGGCTGTTTTTCAAAGTGGTTGCACCGTTTCACGTTCCCACCAGTAGTGTATAGGGTTCCAGTTTCTCCACATCCTCATCAAGGTTTGTTATCTGTCTTTTTTTTTTTAAGATTTTATTTTTTTCCTTTTTCTCCCCAAAGTGCCCTGGCACACAGTTGTATGTTCTTAGTTGTGGGTCCTTCTAGTTGTGGCATGTGGGATGCCGCCTCAGCATGGTTTGATGAGCAGTGCCATGTCTGCACCCAGGATTCGAACTGACGAAACACTGGGCAGCCTGCAGCAGAGCATGCGAACTTAACCACTTGGCCACGGGGCCAGCCCCCTCGCTGGCTTTTTTTTTTGCTGAGGAAGATTTGCCCAGAGCTCACATCCACTGCCAGTCTTCCTCTTTTTTTAATATGTGAGCCACCACCACAGCATGGCCACTGACAGACGAGTGGTGTAGGTCTGCACTCAGAAACCAAACCCAGACTGCCGAAGTGGAGCGTGCCAAACTTAACCACTAGACCATGGGGTCTGGCCCTGGTTTGCATTTCCTTGATGGCTAATGATGTTGAACATCTTTTTGTGTGCTTCTGGCCACTTGTATATCTTCTTTGGAGAAAGATATTTTTTCTTTTGTTGCTTATACTTTTGGTATCATAGCTAAGCAACCATTGTCTAATTGAAGGTCATGAAGATTTACACTCTGTTTTTTTTTTTTTTTTGAGGAAGATTAGCCCTGAGCTAACATCCATGCCCGTCTTCCTCTACTTTATATGTGGGACACCTGCCACAGCATAGCTTGACAAGTGGTGCGTAGGTCCAGACCCGGGATCTGAACCCGTGAACCCCAGGCCGCCGAAGCAGAGCGCGCGAACTTAACTGCTGTGCCACCAGGCTGGCACCTACCCTCTGTTTTCTTATAAGAATTTTTTAGTTGTTGCTGTTTACATTTAGGTCTTGATCCATTTTGAGGTAACTTAGCATATGGTGAATGTCCAACGTCATTCTTTTGCATGTGGATATCCAATTGTTTCAACACCGTTTGTTCGAAAGACTATTCTTTCACCCTTTGAATTGTCTTGGCGACTTTGTGGAAAATCAACTAATCGTAAGTGTGAGGATTTATTTCTGGACTCTTAATTCTATTCCACTGATCGAAATGTGTCTGTCCTCATGCCAGTACCGTACTGTCTTGATTACTCCAGCCTTATCGTAAATTTTGAAACTGGGAAGTGAGTCTTCCAGCTTTGTTCTTTTGCAGGATTGTTTTGGCTATTCTGAGTTTCTTGAATTTCCGTATGAATTTTAGGATCAGCTTGTCAGTTTCTGCAAAGAAGCCGGCTGGGGCTTGGGCAGGCCCCGCACTGGATCTGCAGATGGCTTTGAGGAGAACTGCCGTCTTAACGTTATTACGTCTCCCGAGTCGTTCCAGGGGAGTGTCCTTCTGTTGATTTAGGTCTTTCATTTCTTTTGTTTTGTAGTTTTCAGTGTACAGGTCTTGCACCTCTTTTATTACATTTATCCTAAATATTTTATTCTCTTTGATGCTCTTGTAAATGGAATTGATTTCTTAATTTCATTTTCAGATTATTCATTGCAAGTGTATAGAAGTACAATTGATTTTTTTAAAAAAATATTAATTGTGCTAAAATATACACAACATTGTTTGCCATTTTCACCATTTAAAGTGTACAGTTCAGTGGCGTTAATTACACTCATCATTATGTCCAACCATCACCACTATGTATCTCCAAAACTTTTTCATCATCCCTGTGTTAGTTTGCTAGGGCTCCTTTTTTTTTTTTAAATTAAGGTCACATTGGTTTATAAGATTATGTATATTTCAGGTGTACATCGCTATATTTTGGCTTCTGTGTGGGCTACATTGTGTTCACCACCAGAAGCCTAGTTTCCGTCTGTCCCCACACACGTGCCCCTTTACCCCTTTCACCCTCCCTCTGCCACCTTCCTTTCTGGTAACCACCGCTCTGTTCTCCTTAGCTATGTGTGTGTTTGTTTCTCTTCCACATATGAGTGAAGTTGTATGGCAATTGTTTTTCTCTATCTGACTTATTTTACGTAGCATAATACCCTCAAGGTCCATTCATGTTGGCACAAATGGCAAGATGTCATCTTTTTTATGGATGAGTAGTATTCCACTGCGTATCTATACCATATATCTTTATCCATTAATCCATTGACGAGCACTTAGGTTGCTTCCAAGTCTTGGCTATTGTGAATAATGCTGCAGTGAACATAGGGGTGCATGTATCTTGTCAAATTAGTGTTTTTGTCTTCTTTGGATGAATACCCAGAAGTGGAATAGCTGGATCATATGGTATTTCTATTTTTCAACTTTCTGAGAAATCTCCATACTGTTTTCCACAGTGGCTGCACCAATTTACATTCCCACCAGCAGTGTATGAGGATACCTTTTTCTCTACATCTTCTCCAACACTTGTTATGTCTTGTCTTTTTTTTTTTTTTATTTTGGTGAGGAAGATTGACCCTGACCTAACATCTTTGGCAATCTTTTGCTTGAGGAAGATTGTCCCTGAGCTAACATCTTTGCCAATCTCCCTCTATTTTGTATGTGGGATGCTATCACAGCATGCCTTGATGAGTGGTGCCATGTCCACACCCAGGATCCAACCCTGTGAACCTTGGGCTGCTGAAGTCAAGTGCATGAATTTAACCACTTCGCGACCAGGCTGGCCCTTTGTATTTTTAATAATAGTCATTCTGACAGGTGTGAGGTGATATCTCATTGTATTTTTGATTTGCATTCCTCTAATAATTAGTCATGTTGAACATCTTTTCATACACCTGTTGGCCATCTGTATATCTTATTTGGAAAAATGTCTGTTCATATCCTCTGCCCATTTTTTGATCGAGTTGTTTTTTTGTTATTGCACTGTATGAGTTCTTTATATATTTTGGATAGGGCTGCTGTTTTGACTCGGTCTCAGCCCATTGATAGTGATGCTCTTGGCTAGAAATGCCTAGGGGCACTCACCTGGGCCTGCACTATTGGTGGCCAGCTCCCACAGACATTTCCCCCCACCAGAGCCAGTGTTGTGGCTGGACTGGCCCTTGGGGTTCTTACTGTGATTGCAAGATGAACTTTAGCAACAACCATGAGGGAACTTTGGAAAGACAAGTCTTTTACTCACAGGTCCTGGAGGATACGTGGCATACCTGGGGCCACACAGGGAGGTCATGGGGAGAGAGTGTGCCGACCTGGGGTTCTGCCTTTATTGGGGTCAAACGTGGGATTCTTAGGGTTTCACGGCTCACTCTTCATTGGTGAATTTAAAACATAAAAGCGGAATTAAAGTGCAGGAAGGGAAAAGCAAGCTGTCGGTCAAACAGTCAGTTATCTAGGTCAACCAGAGCTTTCTAAAAAGGGCAGCTTCTGTGGGGGGAGGGCGAAAGGGATAAAGGGGCACATATGTATGGTGATGGATAAAAGTTAGACTGTTGGTGGCAAACATGATGCAGTCTGCACAGAAACTGACATATAATAATGTACACCTGAAATTTACACAATTGTATAAGCCAACATGACCTAAAAAAAAAAAAGGGCAACTTCACGGGTAGGGTGGCCTTGACGAGGATCAAGGCTGTCCCAGGGAGAGAAGCCCAAGGTGTCCTGCCCTACAGACCTATCTATATCATCCTCCGGGAAGCATGGGACGTCCTGACCTGATCCCACCTGATTCCTATCGGAAGTTATAGGACCACCCGATAACCAGACCCCACCTGCACTGATACCATTTTTAACGACTTTTTTACATGATCTTTCCTCTGTCTTGTAAAGAAATAACTCACATACCTATGTCTTATAAATTTAGCATTGCAGCTCTTCACTGCCCATGGGTCCTGTCCCCATGCTGCAACCCTGCACCGCCTATGGGTCCTATCCTCATGCTACTCCATGCCATACTCTGAATAAAAGAGCACTACCACCAGACCTTGAGAGTCCAGGAAATCTTTCTTTCGATTCCTCGGCTCACGGAGCCCGCATCAGCCTGGGCCCTTATCTAGTTGTGCAGTGTGAGGTATGTTTATTCAAGGCAGATGTCTTTCAAGTGGATGCCTCAGCAATCAAAAACTTAACGCCAGGCACTTACACTAGAGCTGCCATAACAAGTAGCACAGACTGGAAGGCTTAAACCACAGACATTCATTTTCTCACAGTTCTGGAGGCTGGAAGTCCTAGAACAAGGTGTGGCTGACAGTTAGCGGCGGGAGCTCTCTTCCTGGCTTGTGGAGGGCTGCATTCTCACTCTGTGCTCACACAGCCTTTCTTCTGCGTGCACCACGGGAGAGAGAGCTCAAACTCTCCAGTGTCTCTTCTCATAAGGACACTAATCGTATCAGATGAGAGCCCACCCTTATGGCTTCACTGAACCTTAATTCCTTCCTTAGAGGCCCCATCTCCAAATACAGCAACACGGTGGGTCAGGGCTTCAACGCGGCTCCTCACCTGAGGAAACATCCTTGCTTCAAAGTAGCACAGACTGCTGAGCTGGACAAGAAAATTGCTGAGATCCCCCCACTAGTGAGACGCCACTGGGTAGGTGGCACCTTGGCCCTGCACAGGTTGGCCGTGGGCCCTCCTTCCCTATCTGCCTCTCGACCTTGATGGCACCTAAAGCAAGCCCTGCAGGCAGGGAAGGATCCCAGACAATCTGGCACAGCTTGTAGCTATCTTGACTTGGCTGCTGGGCCAACAGGGAGCCAGATGGAGATGGGGAAGGGCCAGATTGCAGCGTGTCCTTCACTGCCTCCTTGTGTCAAATGGAAAAAGCAGCAGGAGGCAGGGGTGGGAAGAGGCCCCTCGGGAACTCTTCCAGGTGACCAAGAACTGAGGTCTTATCTCTCAGCACGTTCCAGGCTGCAGGTTCCAAGAGCCTGGAAGGTTCTGGGTTCCTCACCAGGATGGAATTTGATGCAGGATAAAACAGAATTCCAGAGAGCACACTTCCAGTACGTGCTGTCCCTCCTAGGACAGGCCGAGAAACCCAAGTCTTTCCCTGCTCTTTCCAGAGCTGCCTCTGGGGAAGCAGAGCTGCACCAACTTTGGTCTCATTCTGCATTCAGCACCCCAAATCCTCAGCTCTGCCTTTGCCAGCAATAGAGCCCCAAGATATAGGAACCCCCAGCGAGAGTGCTCTGTGTAATTTCACAGAGGCTGAGCCGTATGCGAGCCTAGAAGAGCCTTCACTGGGCAGACTCACCTGAAGCCCCGTGGGCAGAGGAGGAGGTAAACTTGACTTGGCTCCACCGGGCAGCATGGGTGACCGCCTGGGGAAGGCTTCTGATTGGCTCCCCGGGGTCAGGTGTTCTGCCTTTGAGCATCAGGTAGGAACCAAGAGGCAAGGTCAAGTTATTCTTGGGCTACCCCTGGGGTAGGATCATCCTGAGCCCCAGGGGAAGCAGGCAGGCTCCTCCCCCGCAGCCCCGAAACTGATCCCCACTGGAAACAGTCCAACTCCCCAACCCGCCGTGAGGGGGCACAGTAGGGGACAGTCAGCCAGACTCTAGTCCCTCCTCCCTCAGCCCTGGGGGAAAAATTGCTTTATGATCCTTAGAACAGAACTATCTAGGAAGGGTGGGTCAATTTACTGAGACAGTGTAACAATATAAAACATGTATGCACAAAATAAAATGTCCTCAAAAATATATAAACCAAATTGATAGAACTACGGGGAGGAATTAATGTCTCCCATTGTGGTGAGTGATTAATCCTACTAGAGTGATTAACTATGAACATACATAAAAATCCAAAATTAAACTTTAGCTAACTAAATCCAATAGAGTGTTAAAAGGACGACACGTCACGATCAGGTTAGGTTCATTGCAGTAATGCATTTTATTATTAGAAAATCCATCAGGTTGAAATAAATGAAATTGTATTTGGTCAAAAAGGGTAAATATCAGCAATTTGATTTTTTTCTAATATAAATGTCTTTCACCACATTAGGGTGTGAAAGGAGAAAATGATATTATCATCTCAACAGAGGTAGAAAAAGCCTTGGTAAAATTTAACATGTGGTATTTGCAGTAAGAGAAGAAAAAAGAAATTAAAGGCATAAAGATTGGAAAGGAGGAAATAAAACCGATAATTATCTACAGGTAATATGATCTACTGAGAATATTGAGAAAAATCAATTGACAAATTAACAGAAATAACAGAGGAGATTTACAAGGTAACTGAATTTAGATCAATATACAAAAGTCAATTGCATTCCTGTATACCAGCAATAATTAGAAAATACAGTAATAAAAATTTTTTACCCCACCAAAAAACATCGTATAGTATCTAGGAATAAATCTATAAAGGTTTTTGAAGTCCTATAGGGGAATAATTATAAAACTTTAAAAAATAAAGTAAAAAAAGCAGAAATAGGAGCCGGCCCGGTGGTGTAGTGGTTAAGTTCTTGTGCTCCACTTCGCTGGCCCAGGGTTCTCAGGTTTGGATCCCGGGCATGGGCCTATACACTGCTCAGCAAGCCATGCTGTGGTGGTGTCCCATCTGCGGAGTGGAGGAGGATTGGCACGGGTGTTAGCTCAGGGACCATCTTCCTCAAGCAGAGAGAGGAAGATTGGCAGCAGATGTTAGCTCAGGGCCTGTCTTCCTCACACACACACACAAAGCATAAATAAATAGCCCATGTTTATGGATAAAAAACCCTAATGCCACAAGGATGTCAATTCTTTAAATATTGACATTTAGATGGAATGCAATTTAAAAAAAACCCAGTAGAGTCTTTTTTGGAACTTAACAAAATGATTCTAAAATTTACAAGAAAGAGTAAAGGGCCAAGAATTGCCTAGAGACCTCTAAGGAGGAAGAGTATCGGGCTGGAGGTGGTGTCTAGGGAGGACACTTGTCCTGCCAGATGTTAACCAATATGAACACAGAAACAGACCTGTGTGTGTGCCTTCGAAATATGACAGGGGTTGCATGTCAGATCGCTGGAAATTGAGGCCATAATAAATGGCTATTTGTGCAAAAAGAAAGAGACATTGGATCCTTGCCTCAGATCATATAGAAAAATAAACTCCAGATGGTCAAATCTTAAATTTCAAAAGTAAAACTTAAGCTTTTTATTTGAAAATACAGGTGAATATCTTTCTGAGTTAAGGTAGGAAATGATTTCTTGGGACACAAAAAGTGAGAACTATAAAAGGAAGAATTGACACATTTAATGATATTACAATTAATTTTCGTTCCTCAAAAGACACTTTCAGGGGCTGGCCCCGTGGCTAAGTGGTTAAGTTCTCGCGCTCCACTGCAGGCAGCCCAGTGTTTCGTTGGTTTGAATCCTGGGCGTGGACATGGCATTGCTCGTCAAACCACGCTGTGGCGGTGTCCCACATGCCACAACTAGAAGGACCCACAACGAATAATATACAACTATGTACCGGGGGGCTTTGGGGAGAAAAAGGAAAAAATAAAATCTTTAAAAAAAAAAAAGACTTTCAAAAGTGGAGAGATACACTGCAACCTGGGAGAAGATATTAGTAACACATAAAACTGATAGAGAATTAGTCCAGAATATAAAAGAACTCCTGCAAATCCACAGGAGAAAGACAACTCAGTGGAAAAATGGGCAGAAGACATGCACGGACATTTCACAGAAAAGGATTCCACGTGCCCAATAAGCAGAGAGAAACGTGCAGCCTCATTGACAAAGAGGGAGATGCAAAACCGGGAGCACAGTGAGACATTTGGTTGGCAAATCAGCAGGATCTGAAGAGATCAATAGGCTCTCTCACATGTTGCTGGTGGGAAAACAGTTTGGCATTTATCTTCAAAAATTGTGTATTTAGATCCCTTGAACTCAGTAGTTCTACTTTTCCCTATAAAGCTGGGACAAACTCTTGTTCTCTGTACCAAGAGACACATGCCAGTATGTTCAGAGAAGCTCTGTTTGTCTTAGTCCAAACCTGTAGACAACCCAAACGCACATAGAAAGAGAATGGATGGATGTGATGTGAGTCCCATGATGGAGCTTTATATAGCAGTGAAAACAAAGGGTGTGCAAGCAACAACGGAGAGCGAAACCACGAGTGAAAAACCTCGCTCCAAGAACCTGAGGACTGCCTGATACCCTTTTTGAAAGTTCAAATACAAGTGAAATAAAACAATCAGTTATGCCATTTTGGTAAACATATTGTTATGATCTGAATGTTTGCGTCCCCCCAAATTCCGATGTGGAAATCCTAACCCCCAGAGATGATAGTCTCAGGAGGTGCGTCTCTGGGAGATCCTCGCGTTATGAGGGTGGAGCCCTAGTGAATGGGACTAGTGCCTTATAAAAGAGGCTCTGGAGAGCTCCTAGCCCCTTCTGCCACGTGAGGATGCCACGAGAAGGTGCCAGCTGTGAACTAGGAAGAGGGCCCTTACCAAACGTGACCGTGCTGTGCCTTGATCTTGGACTCTTGGCCCCCAGAACCTGAGGAATGAGCCTTTGTTGTGATAAAGTACCCAGCCTGTGGGATGTTGTTATAACAGCCTGAACAGACTAAGACAGATATTCGTGATAGCTCCATAGCCACGTGCCAATGATGGCTTCCAGATTAGACAGCATGTGTTGAAATGAACAGAACAAGGGGAATTCTTAAATAAATTAAGGTATTTGGTGCAATGGAATATTATGCAGACCTCAAAATTACTTTTTGAAATTTGAGTAAAATGGCGTTTGTGGTAGACCATTAATTTGAAAACAGAATAAAAATCTGCATTAAGGAACATTACTTTGCTTGGCTAAGTGCTGAGGCTTCCTTCTCCCTGGTCTGAGCAGGAGACTTTTGCCACATTGTCACAGTGCCGTCCCCAGAAGCGGGTGGAACTGAAAGAGACACAGAAGCCCAAACGACTCTCCCAGTCTCTGGAGAAAGAACTCTTGACACTCTCTCCTCTGACCTGGACCGAGCACAGCTGCACATTCCTTTCTGCACAAAATCAACAGAAGGTCCACCGGAATTGGCAGGCACAGCCTGTGAACACCGCAAAAACGCTCACGGAAACAAATGGCGTGCAAAGGAATTCTCTGCGTAAGAAGCTCCCTCCCTGCCTCCCCTCAGAGAGCCAGGGTATCTGAATGACAAACGAGCGGCCCATTAAAGGTCACTGTTGTTTGTGTTTTCTTTTAAAGATTTTGCTTTTCCTTTTTCTCCCAAAGCCCCCGGGTACATAGTTGTGTATTTTTAGTTGTGGGTCCTTCAAGTTGTGGCATGTGGGACGCTGCCTCAGCGTGGCCTGATGAGCGGTGCCAGTCCGCGCCCAGGATTCGAACTGGCTAAACCCTGGGCCGCCGAAGCGGAGCTTAACCACTCAGCCATGGGGCCGGCCCCAGTAGTCACTGTTTTACCTAGTGAAATAAAAAGAAAAGCAAACCATATTACTGGATGGAATAATGAACACTGTAGATTTAAATTCTTCATATTTTTTCTTAGTCTGAGATGTAATACTTGTAGTAGTAATTTTGGAATTTGACTAAATAATTGTACTTTCATGTGGAAGAATAAACAAGAATAATGCAGGGGAAATGAGTAGAGAACAGAGAGATAAAATGTTATCAGCTAATATGAAGCTACAAAAGCCTGAGTCGGGGGTATGACATCAATGGAAATGACAGAAGGGACACCTCTGAGAGCTCACCATATTAACCACGTCGGCCGGCATCTATCCATTCACATCTTCTCTAACTCTCACATTCATCCAGTATTTATTTGAGCATCCACTAAGTGCCAGGCACTGTTGATACAGCAGTGAATGAAATAGACAAAAACATCTGCCCTCCTGTGGCTTACTGTCTAGTGATCTGCGGCACTTGCCTGAGAAAATGTATACCAAGTACTTAGCACAGTGCATGCTAGAGAGTCACTACTTCAATAACCATGTTGGTTTCCTGTTTCCGGCAGTCAAGAATCAGGGCTTAAATGAAAGACGCATCCACAAGTTCACTACTCAGATAATTCCCTATATGCCCCAGGCTGACTTTGCCAAATGGTCCTCTCATCCCCAAGGAGTGTGACAACATCCCTGTGAAGTAATAGGAAATATGCATACTGGTCTCTGACCCTGTCTCCTGCTAATATTTGGTTTTTCACCCTGGTTCCTCACACAGAACTGAATCCCTTGGCATTTCCTGGGTGATTGGAGCATCTTTTATTCTAATGACATAACTCTTGGTGGGCTCCTGGATGGGAGCTGGTCACCAGAAGGACCACGCCATGATTAGAAGCATGGAACTTTCAGCTCCACCCCCATCCTCTGAGGAGAGGAGAGGGACTGGAGAGTGAGTTAATCATCGTGTCTACGTGATGAAGCCTCATGAAAATCTCTGAAGTAGGGGGAAGAGAGCTTCCAGGTTGATGACTGTATCCATGTGCCACAGGGTGGCACACCCCGACTGCTTGGGGACAGAAGCTCTTGTGCTCAGGATTCCTCCAGACCTAGCCCTATATATCTCTTTATCTAGCTGTTCTTCCACATCTTTTATCATATCCTCTATTACATAATAAACCCGTAAATGTGTTTCCCTGAGTTCTGTGACCATTCTAGCAAATTATCAAACTGAGGAGGGGGTTGTGGGAATCGCAATTTATAGCCAATTGTCACCAGACATACAGGTGACAACCTGGGACTTGTGATTGGCATCTGAAGCGGATCTGATGTTAACCCTGGGCAGTGCCAGAATTGAATTGAATTGAATTGAATTGATTTGTAGGGCATCTGGCTGGAGTTGGAGAACTGGTCATTGTTGGGGGAAAAGCCACACATCTGCTCACAGAACTGTTCTGTGTGAATAGGAGAGGAGAAACATGGGGTTTTTTTCTTTACAACCCCTAAGGACACAAGACATCCCTGCAGGATGGTATGTGTGGTGTTCTGGGGTGCACAGGGTGCAGGCAGCACCTGCTTCCTCAGCTGTGAGATTCTGGGGAGCTCGAGTCTCTGGGGACCTTTGTGTTTGGAAGTGGCTGTGGGCAGGTGCAATGAAGATGCTTACAGAGTTGCAAGGCTCATTTAGAAGCAGAGAACATCTTCAGAAAGTAGCTGCTCTGGCCCTGGCCTGGAGCTCACCACCCGCACAGCCCCACTTCTGTGGGGCAATAGCGGACACCTCGTTGTCTTCCTGCACTCCGCCTGAAACCTTTGGCTTTTTCCTTCTCCACCTTCTTTTCCTCTCCCGACTGAGGTGTGACAGGAGGCCTCCTGGCACCATGCACCTGCTGCTTCCTCCAAGGGACCCCCCGGGAGTGCACTGTCCACTCTGAACCATGATGGGAAGGGAAATCCACACTTACTGAAAAATACCTATGTGCCATGACTCTCCTGAAGGTTCCGCAGGGATTGCCCTGCTGTGTCTTCCCAGCAGGCCTCCCAGCCGGCACCACTGGCCACTCTTTATTGCCTATGGGACCTTGAAAAGTCCCTTTTCCAAGGGGGTTTGCTGGATGCCAGGCAGTGTTCTCAGCATGTAACCCTTCTAATATATGACTTGATACACGTGTAATTCTGTGAGGCAGCAACTATGATTAACCTTGTGATTCAAAATTCTTAAATTCCATAGGTGAGGAAACAGAGGCACAAACAGGTCACGTAAGTCGCAGAGCCAGCTCGTCTAACCCTGATGCCAGGTTTGTTCCTCAGCCTAGACCGTGAGGCAGCTTCAAACAAGCTCTGGAGTGGCTGGGATGCAGCAGGAGGGTCTTGTAATCTTGGGGAAATTCGGTACAGGTGCTTTGACAGCAAGCACCCTCCAACATCTGAGTAAACAGCAACACTCACTGAGGCAAAGAGAAAGTGACCGGGCAGGACAAGGAGGGAAACGAGTCCTGCGTAACGGCTGGCAGTGGAACCACGGTGCATTGGCAGCACTGGCGCCCTGACACACTGTTGGAAAGCTGCGTCCCCAGAAGGTACCCAGAGGAAGTGATGGGATCTCATGGTGCCCTGGTGACAGGGCACGCGTGCATGGTGACACCCAGATGGGGCAGGTGGGGTGGGATTAGGGCTGTTACCCATAGTCAAGACCGGGGGAAGCAGCCGAATTTTCAGCACAGCACAGGTGTGCCTCAAGCCCCTAGTCTGTTTGTTCGTATCACAATATTCCTGCACTTTTCTGTTCCCCTTCCTGGAGGGTTTGCCCCGATCCAGGTCTCTGCTCAAATGCCCAGGCAGGCCAGGCTGTCGCGATTCACACCCAGCTTCTCCCCCAGACAGGCCTTGCTTGATGCTTTATCTCCAACAGGCTCTTTAGCACACCCCCTCCCCACCCCCCCCCCGCCACCCGGCACCCCCACTCTCTTGGCCAGAAATCGTGGCCCTCATTCCCGAGCCTGTTTGTTTACCCCAGGGCAGGGACTTGGTGTTGTTTTCGCTCTCTCTCGGGCTCTTGCAGAAGTACCTGCCACATGGTAAGCACTTGGGCGGTATTTGTGGAATAAATGGACGATGTGAAGATCACCACTGCAGGCAGGCTCTGGGAAACACTGCAGGTCTCTGAGCTGGCCAGCCACAGGTGAAGAGAAGTGGGGCACAAGGACTGCGGCTGCAGTGTCCCAAGCACAGCCCCCGCCCCGACCCCCCGCCCTGTGGAGGGATCACAGGAGGAATCTACTAGGCTCAGGGCAGCAGAGGACACGGGAGCAGGGGCGAGCTCCCTCGCCTGGGCAGAGCAAGCAGTGCACGGAGGCCTCTCTACTACGTGTGGCTTCCTGACTATCCATCTTGGCTCTGGGGGTTGCATGGGTGGTGCCAGAATGCCTTCGAGGGAGCTTCAGCTAGGAGAGAAAAGCAGAAGGCTGGCCAGGGAATGGAATGAAAGTCCATTCCTTCCCAGCTGACTGGGGAGCGGGCTGTGTAGCCCACCGGCTGCTCTGTGAACCTCTCCCACCGGCCATAATCCTCTGGCACTCCCTGGCCCTGCGTGGCAGTTTGGTCCAGGTCTTTCAGTGTACCTGCTGCACGTGTCTCAGTCACTCCTGAGTTCCCCTGCCTCCTCCTTGTGGCTCTAACCGCATCAGCCTTGATTACATTCTACCCACGTGGTGCTGGGGGCCTGGGTACCTCTGACCTCATGTCATGACCCAAGCCCTCAGGCCGTTCTGGCCAATGCTGGCCGAAATCTCAGGCAATGCACCCGCTGTGCCTTTCCCAGGATGCCTCACTCCAGATCTCTTGCAGCAGATTCCAGCCTCAGCTCCTTGTCTCCTATCTAGAGGTACCTTCTCTGACCAGATGGAAGAGCCACTCCTGGTTCTTCTCTGACTTTGCCCTGTTCCCTGACCTCCTAAATGGCTGTGTCCCTGCTCTCAGTGTGAGCTATCCCAGGCCTTCTAAATGCCCTTCTGAGGACAGTGGTGGCTGGTGCCCAGCACACACTCAGTGATGACCAGCTGACTGGATGTTTCTGGGTTGACTGCCATGTGTGGGCATGCCTTGTTCCAGTCTCCCAACACCCCCCTGAGCCGCTCTGACACTCAGTGCACAGAGGAGGACCCGAAGTTGGGGAAGTCGGCCAAGGCCCAAATTCATTTTACCCAGAATTGAAAAACAAGAGAGAGAAACAGAGTGCACAGCTAGGAGAGTGAGCCTAGTAAAGGGAGAGCTCCCTGAGGAGGGCTGGGCCTCTGGTGTCTTTCCACACCCAGCACCTCAGCTGGTAGCTGCACATGCACAGTAGGGTCTTGATGGGTGTGGACTGGACGTTTGAGCCTGGCCAGGGCTTTGGACTGGAAGCCTGATGCAGATGAAGGAGAGGGATGCAGAAGAGAAGAAAGCACCAGACAGCTCCATGGAAATTTCCTTTATGTTCCCATCAAACAACATGGGCCCAACAGAGAGTCTGTGGCCCCAGCTGTGCTTTCAGCTGCCCTCTCCCACCGCAGTTCCCTGGGCCCCTCAGTCGAGCTGCACCAGCCTCAAGGCCAAGGGTGAGGGCAAGTGGGGGTCCACTGCATGTCAGCCCACTGCAAGGCCTGCAGCAGCTTCTGCAGCTCAGCCTGCACCTGGTACAGCTTCTCTTCGTTGACAGGGCCCCAGGAGAGGCCGTCCAGGTACACGAAGCACTCAACCGGGATACGGTAGAGCACGTGCTTCAGCTCCATCAGCCCTGCCGTGTGCTCCAGCAGGCTCAGCAGGCCGGCCCTGGAGATGGGGTTGTCGGAGAGGCCCAGGGAGCTGAGGTGAGAGCAGTGGCACAGGGCCGGTAGGATGGCACAGAGGTGGGCGTCCTTCAGCCGGCAGTGATTTGGTCCAGGTGCTGCAGCGTCCCTGAGACCTCCTCCAGCAAGGTCTCTAAGGGCCCAGGGACCACGTGGGACAGGTTGTTGCCACTGAGATCCAGCTTCTTCAGGTGGGTGGCGTGAAAGCTCTGGGACAAGTAGGTGATGTCGGTGTCCAGAAGCGTACAGGAGCGGATCTCCAGGGTGTGCAGGGGTGTCTGCAGGCAGCTGAGGAGAGAAGGCTCAGCTCTCTCAGGGGAGGGCCCAGGCCTTCAGCCCCGGACACCTGCCTGCCCACGTAGGAGGCTAGTCCTAAGGCCAGCTCCTCACATGAGTAACCATTTACCAGCGGGTTTAGGAGCATGTCCTTTGGTGCCACAAGGACCAACTCTGGCTACTGGGTCGTCTCCTACCTCTTCTGACTCTAAGTGTCTCTCTGGGGAAACAAAGGCCCAGAATGTATGCACCCACCATGGCGCTGACAGGCGCCGTCTGGAAAGGGCTTATAGCATGAACCCATTACTACTCGGGTTTGGGTTCGGGGAAGCTGGGCCCAGGTGCACAGAACGCTCCCACCCAGAAATTTCTAGGGGGTGTGCAGAGAGGGCAGCACTTCCCTCCCACGATTGCTCCGTGGAGCCCTGTGCACTCCTCTCTGGGGCAGCACAAGCTCTAGGACGAGAGGCTCGACCCATGTCATCTCTGGCTGTTTCCTCAGGGCCCAGCACAATGTTGGCACTCAGCGGCACCCCCAAAAATTGTTGAGTAAATAAAAGCACCCCTTTTTCCCCCATCAAATCTTGGTCTTCCAAAGGAGATCCCAGCCATTGGCTGCATCCAAGGCCCAGGTTCCCAGGCTGCCCCATGATTCCATGAGCAGGTCAGAACGGACACCACTTCCTGTCTTGCTCCCTGCTCTGATTTGACTAAGGGGCCTTCCAGGGACTCTCTGGAGGACCCTGCCCACCCGTTCACCTGAGCACTTGCTGCAGGTTGCCTGAGAGGTAGGAATAAGATAGGTGGAGCTTCTGGAGGTGGCCCAACTTGCTGAGCTGGGACAGGAAGTAGCTAGAGGACTGCCTGCCCTCGGGGGAGAAGGCCCAGTGGTAGTAGGCCAGCTTGAGGCTGCACAGATTACAGATTCTTCCCAGCTGGGTGGCAAACAGGCTGTGCTCCGACAGGGCCCGGAACCAGTCAAACACCTCCAGCTCCCGGATGAAATCCAGGTCTAGCATTTTCAGGATCCCTATAAGGCTGTTAAAAGGCATTTCCTCAATATGCAACTTCCTACAGCAGAGACACAGGGACCCACAACTCCGTTCCACTTTATTCAGGAGGCCAGAAAGGAACGTATCTAACTTGAAAGGGCCTCGCAGGAAAAGATCAATGTGTAATTCCACTGGTTCCCACGGCTGCCTCGGTCCTTTTCTTGCGTCTTCTGCTGGTTTGGGCCTGGCTGTGGCCTGGGGCATCTCTGCCTTGACTGTTGATGGTAACCAAAGAGGGAACCTAGCCAAGGCCTCAGAGGCACCTTGACCCTGGACCTGCTCAAAGTCCAGGGTGAAATCCAGAACCCTCAGTTCCGACCTCCTGTGGGGATGAGAGGCACCTGATGAGACGCCAACACCTGCGAGCCCAGCAAGGCCCAGGGTAAGAGGAGCAGCAGCAGCCCTGAGCCGCTGTGGGGCCTGCTTCCTGGTCTCCAGTCCCAGCACCAGCTCCCCTAATGGGCTTTTCCCCCCTCGCTTGGGCTCCTGCCCAGTGCCCATTCCTCGTACAACCTCTACGACAACCCCTAGACAGTGAGAAGCCCACTCCTTACTGCCCTTCAGCTGCATCATCAACCGCTTAACCCAGAAACCCAAGGATTCCCCATTTGCAGCCCTGGCTGATATTAATGCTCACCTTCCCTCCATCCCAGCTCTCTCTCCCTCTGACTCTGTGTCCATGCTCTTGTCCCAGCATTCCCCTTACCTGGGACAAGCCCTGCAGGCAGGGAAAACTTCCAGCCCATCCAGCACAGCTTGCAAGCTGTCTTGGTTGGGCCACTGCACTATTAGAGAGCCCAGACGGAGAAAGGGGAAGGGCCAGGCCTGCACCAGTGCCTTCAGAGCCTTCTTGTGACCCTTGGCAAACGCAGCAGTGAGCAGCGGCGGGAAGAGGCTGACAGTGAACTCTTCCAAGGCAGGGAGAGGCGAAGCCTCACTGCTCAGCGGGCTGTGGGCTGCAAGTTCCAGGAGCCTGGGTGGGGCTGGACTGCTCGTCTCCATGAACCTGGTGCAGAAGAAGGTAGAAATCCTCAGAAGACAGTTACTCAGCAGCCCTCCCAGGCCAGCATGGAGGCTCAAGCCTTTCCCATCCATCACAGGGCCAACATTAGCTAGAGAGCCAAGGAATTCGCTCCATCCTCTGTTCACGGTCCCAGACCCCACAGTTCAGGTCTTGCAAGACTGAGACTCTAGTCCCCCAGGCACTGGTGACACAGGGCCCAGAATCTCAGAGTTTTACCTCTATTCCTTGCTAGGCTCTGGAATGGCCCAAACCTTCCTCCTTTGCCTCCACCATCTAGATTATTGTGAGCGCCTACTGAGGACATTGTCCCCAAACCCCACGTCGTTTCTGTTGATTCTATCTCCAAAATGTGTCTAGATTCTGATCACTTCTCATCACTCCCACTTCTACTAAGCCATCAGTATCTCCTGCCCCATCTGCTGCCTTGTAATTTGTCTGCATGCTTCCCACCTTGTACCCACTACGGTCTCAGTCATAGCATGTCACTCCTCTTTTCAAAGCTCTCCAGTGGCTTCATTTTCACTCTGAATACAATACACTCTGTAGTGGCCCTTTCAGAGACCAGCCTCTTAGCGTCTCTGGGCCTGCCTCCTGTCACCTTTCTTCCCACCCAGTGAAAGGGAGGTAAGGGTGGCCCAATCCCACTAGCTTCTGAGTCCACCCAGGCCACAGAGCAGGGCTCTGTGCAGCGATGGAGAGGTTCTAGACCCATGCTGTCTGGCGCGGAAGCCACAAGCCACAGGTGGCTACTGAGCACTTGAAATGTGGTTAGTGTGACTGAGGAAATGAATTTTAAATTTTATTTAATTTCAATTTAAACAACTACACGCCACATTTTTGGACAGCACAAGTCTAGAATCAGTGGAAGTCAGAGATAACAAATATTCATTCACAATCTCACCAAGCTATGAAATCCATTCCTATTAGGCTCTTATGGCCTTGGTAACAAAACTGGGCAATATAAGAACAATAATTATTGGCCAATCTCACTTTTGAAGCTAGATACAAAAGTCCTAAACAATGAAACACTAGTAAATCAAATCTATAAATATCCCTAAAAAGAAATGTGATCAAGTATGATTGATACCAGAAATGCAAGAATGATTAATGCTAGGATTATTAATTATTAATGCAATTGTGTCAATGGAGTCAGGAAAATGAAATAAAGAACAGAATAGAAGTTCCTGAGCCTGGTATTTAGCGGTGGTTTTTTACAAACATTGCCTTTAAAGTCAGAAACGGGACAAAGATGGTCTGGCCGCCAGCCACACCCTCCACACCCAATGTGCCCTGCACTCCCAACTCAGGGAGTGTGACTGACCCAGGCCCACCCTGCTGCCCTCAGGAATCCCTGGCAGCCTGGGAGCCAAGGCCACGGCTCCCATGTGTTGCTCCCCACCAAAGGCTGGGAGACACTTTGGCTTGAGGACTTGCTGAGGGCTTCACCAAGCCTTCCTGCGAGCGCGCTCTCCTGCAAGCGCACTTCCACCCGACCTCCCCTTCCTCTTTGCTTCTCCCGCCAAGCAGTCCTGCCACTCTCCGAGCCTTCCCCAGCCCCTTCCTTCCCAATTTTCCCTCATAGGCGGTTCCTGAGTTAAAATCCTTGCATGTTTCCTGTCTTGACGTCTGCTTCCTGCAGGACCTGGACTAACTCAGATGTCATTATCATTGCTTCTGTTCCACACTGAACTGGAGATCCTGTCACTTATACAAAAAAAGATTCTGTAAGCATAGGAAAAAGAAGACACAAGACTGCCAATATGTACAGGTCATAAGACCCTTTTGTTTAAGAGAAACAAACCCTGGGGACCGGCCCCATGGCCTAGTGGTTAAGTTCGCGAGCTCTGCTTCGGTGGCCCAGGGTTTCACCAGTTCAGATCCTGGGTGCAGACATGGCACCGCTCATCAGGCCACGCTGAGGCGGTGTTCCACATGCCACAACTAGAAGGACCCACTACTAAAAATACACAACTATGTACCAGGGGACTTTGGGGAGAAAAAGGAAAAATAAAACCATTAAAAGAAACAAACCCAAAATGCAGTCACTTGTGCTAAGCCCCACCAAGATTGAATACCTAAGCTAGCGGTTTTGGCGTCTCAGGAGTGGAATCTTAAACCAATCAATGGGGAATTTCCTTATCAACACAAGTGGTATCCTACATGCTAAGGCTGCCTCCCCCTACGGGAAGGGAACCTCGCCTGAAACAAGCCTTTCTTTTCTTTTGCTAGTAACTTCCTTGTCCAGTGCCTTGCTTTTGCCTATAAAAACTTTCCATTTTGTACAGCTCGTTGGAGTGTCTTTTTATTTACTAGATGGAATGCTGCCCGATTCACGAGTCATTGAATAGAGCCAATTAGACCTTTAAATTTACTTGGTTGAATTTTGTTTTTAAACACTTTACATAGGAAATCCAAGACAATAGTAGACAAACCCACGGAATAATAGAATTCAGCAAGGTTGTGGGACATAAGATCAACATATAACATCAAAGGTGTTTGATATACCAGTGACAACCTCTTGAAAATATAATCACCTTCCTAGGATCCCAATCACAACTGCAATAGACAGTTCTTAACAATAAACTCAAGAAAAGATTTTCAAGATGTCCTCAAGAGAGTTCAAAAATTTGGACCATAACAACTAATGACAAAATTAAGAGTATAACATGACAACCACTAAAATTGAGGGTTTTTTTTTTTGAGAAAGATTAGCCCTGAGCTAACATCTGCTGCCAATCCTCTTTTTGCTGAGGAAGACTGGGCCTGAGCTAACATCCGTGCCCATCTTTCTCCACTTTATATGTGGGACACCTACCACAGCATGGCTTGCCAAGCGGTGCCACGTCCACACCCGGGATCCAAACCAGCGAACCCTGGGCCACCAAAGCAGAATGTGCGCATTTAACCGTTGCGCCACTGGTCCAGCCCCTAAAATTGATTTTTAACTTGCTCAGAAGTGTTCAGCTAAGAGTAACAACAAACGTTATAAAAACAAAAATACACTGTTGGAGAAATAATTAAAAATAAAATCTCTTGCCATCCCAGTACTGCTTCTCTACAAAATGTAGACAAGAGTGAAACAGTTTTATTATTGAATAAGCATTAAATCAGACTGTGATGCGCATTGTAGGCAATCCGCTAAAGAGACTGCAATCATGAAGCCGGTACCTGAGGGTTATTGTAAATGCTCAATAAGATTACCTCTGACCTTGTTCCCAACACAGACATAAGACGGAAAGAATAACCCTTTTAAAACCTTGAATAAACCTCCATCTCCAAGAACTGGTGAAGCGGGGTTGGTGAGCCGAGGAGTCGAAAGAAAGGTTTCTTAGACTCTTAAGATCTGGCAGTAGTGCTCTTTTTCTTTAGATCTTGTAGATCAAATTTTGCCCAGTTATTTAAAAGGCAACCCAAAGGTGAATCCTTAGGTATGGAATTAGAGGCTCCCATGGTCCTAAGAAGCAAAAAGACAAAAGAAGAGAGATGAAAGAGACGGGTCCATTACCTTGAAAATCCCCCCTGAACCTAGGGCAGCGTCTTACCCGTCGTTCCTACTGTGGGGTTCCTATAGCAAGGGGTGATGGGGGCGTCCCCTGGCATTGCATCCCTTGTATACCTTCCCTGTTATGCCTGGTAGTAACAGGTGCCTGGTAAACATCTTTCCTATTCTGCCTGGCAGCATAGGCCTGGTGAATGGTCCCCGAGAGAAAAGGAGAAAGAAAAGGAGCCATTACCTTGAAAATCCCCCTATTGGGGTTTCTGTAGCAAGGGATGATGGGGGCATCCCTTGAACATCTTCCCTATTCTGCTTGGCAGTAATAGGTGCCTGGTGAATGGTCCCCAGGATAAAAGGATAGAGAAAAAGACAGTGAGGAATTTTCCGCCAGTCTGGGGGACATTCTACCCAATTGCATCCTAGAGCCATTCTCCCAAGAAGGGGTTCCCATACTCCACCAAAGGTTAGAGTTTGGTACTTTCCTTGAACTGGAGTCCCGATTGGGACCTTCCTGCAGTTCGAAGAGTGGTCAGATGCCATGGGAGGGATCCCAATCCAGCCTTAGGAAAAGAAACCTTCCACGGGAGTCTTGGAGATTGGCGACCATCCTAATGACTTAAGTGGCTGACCCGCGCCCACGTAAAATTTGTCTATTAGAGATAGAGTCAGGAAGGAATGGATTAATTCATTCTCCAGCACCCTGAGGCTTAAGGTACTGATTCTCTTCAAGCTGAATGCCACGATTTGCCCCATAGAGTAGCCATGGGCAGCAAACGTGGATTCATACAGCCATCCAAGAAAGTTCCCGATGGAGAAGTGAATTTAGATCCATCCTCGAAAAAGAGAAAGGCACAAGGAAGAAAAGGGCACTTACCAGAACTCGAGCTCACAAGCCGATGAAGCGAGATCCCCGTACGGGCCACCAGAAATGATGCGGGGTCGGTGAGCCGAGGAGTTGAAAGAAAGATTTCTTAGACTCTTAAGATTTGGCAGTGGTGCTCTTTTATTTAGAGAATAGTGTAGCATGGGGACAGGACCCATGGGCAGTCAGAGCTTCTGCTACCCCAAGTTGAGGGTTAGAGCTAAATTTAAGGCATAGGTATATGATTCATCTCTTTACAAGACAAAGGAAAGAACATGAAAAAAGTTAAAATGGTATCAGTGCAGGTGGGGTCTGGTCATTGGGTGATCCCATGACTTTTAGACAAGAATCAAATCGGATTAAGTAAAGGTTAGAAAGGTTAGACGCCACCACCCTAAACCAGTTACATGAGATTGCCAGACAGCAACCAACTTAAGTTCTTGCCTTCCCCATTAAGAGTTTCTAGGGACAAGGTCATCTCTCCTCTTCCTTCACAAATGCAAATATCTCTCAAAGAGCAAGCAAATTCCAGTCCTCGGAGCTTGCTTCTCATCTGCAGTTTTTTAAAATTAACCAGCTTAAAATCCTCATCATAAACCGTTTTAAAATCAAGCAGCCTAAAAATCCTCATCACTGGTGTCTCAGTGACTGGCTTATTGCATAGCAGGCACATGAGTTTGGGACTAAAAGTTTGGCATCAATGACAGAAAAAAATCTTGCCCTTTTAGATAGCCAGGCAGATCCAATCCATTACATCCATACTAATTGTCTTTGTCCAAAGGGAAAAATAAGACTTCTATCTTTTTTTGAGAAGCAAGAAGTTACGACTTGGAGTGAAGCACTTGGACTGACTCTCACAGAGACAGGGAGACAGGACCCCAGCTTCTACTATGTTCACACTTCACAGAGTTGACTCCACAAAGACACTCCTGGGATGCCAAACTGGCAAGCGGTGTATTTAGCTTTTAAAAAGATTTAATATATGTGAAAGAGACAGAGAGATTTGAGATTACAAGTTTTCTAAAGGAAACTGAAAGAAAAGGAAGGGGGAGGGGAAGTTCTCTTTCCCTTTGGGCACGAGGGACATGAGTTCTGGAGATTAAAGCTAAGTTTCAGGCTTCTTTCATTACTAAAGAAGACCAGACAAATATACTGTATAATTCATTTAGTAAGAAGAACAAAGTCAGCTATGAAGAAAGCAGAAGAAAGGGCATCATTCTGAACACTAGAAGACAAAATAAATCAGAGAGCAGAAAAACGAGGCCAAGAAGTGAATCTAAAACTTGCTTTTTAGGAGAAAAGTAGATAAGTCTCTGGAAGACAGTAAAGAGGAAAAACACAACTAATCAAAATTGAAATGAAGTGATTATAATTATGGGCACAGATATAATATTATTTGAGAACTGAGAGAGAGATCGAGACAGAAAGACAGATATAGGAGCAGTACCTGGGTATTTTTGTTGCTGTTTGAATTAGGAACAAGAATGCCCACTATTAACACTGTTTGGGAAAGCTGTGGCCAATGCAATAAGACATGTAACAACGTGGCTCTCTATAACAGTAAAGAGAGGCCAATAATTGTTGTTTGTAGGGTAGGAAAAATATGTATTTCAATGGAAAACTATGCATCCTCTACAACATACCCTTCTGGGTTAGCAGATCAGATTCCTGTTCGTTATCTTTGAGCTACTTTGTAACTCTGCGCATTGTAGGTAACTGACAGATGCATAAGTTCTGTCTGGTTTGGTAGTGATCTCTCCCTTACTCTCAATTATGGGAAACCCAGTTTTGGCTCCATTTGCCATCAATCTCAACATCCTTTTATGTCATATAACTCTGCTGTTTCCACTCTTCTTTTGAGTTGGCTATAACATCTGCCTGGTGCTTCATGTTATATGAGTAAAATAAATTCTTCAACACATCTTCATTTTCATATCTGTATGAAAGTCATGATTCTACTTCAGAAAATTTTCTTTTCATAATAGAAAGCTAAAAAAATAGGGAAAAGCTAACATAACTAATAGGAGTATTTCTACTGACGTGACTGGACAGGAGTTAGAGTACATCCAGCAATAACTGAGCAATAAATGTATAATGGCAGCAGTAATTTACACACGTGGAAGAAACCACTCTCTCACTTCCTACCTATCATCCAGGGATGACATTAATGATAAATATGTGGAAGCAGTATTAAGAATAACAAAATATTAATGTAATGGAATAAAATTAATAAAAAGAAAGACATGTATGGGGCCCGCCCCATGGCCGAGCAGTTAAGTTTACGCACTCTGCTTTGGCGGCCCAGGGTTTTGCCGGTTCGGATCCTGGGTGCGGACATGGCACCGCTCATCAGGCCATGCTGAGGCGGCATCTCACATGACACAACTAGAAGGACCCACAACTGAAAAACAAAACAAAACAAAACACGGCTATGTACGGGGGGCTTTGGGGAGAAAAAGGAAAAAAAAAAAAGAGAAAAGAAAGACATGTAAATGATAGGAAGAGCAAATATTGAAAAGATATAAAATTTTAATTTAGTGTTACTGTAATCAGGACATTTTCAGAAATCTATCTAAATAATTATAACTAATCTGAAATAACAAGAGAACTAAGAATATTGAAGAGATATTAATTTAGCAGATATTTTACATAAAGCAATATAATATTGACCTGAGAACAGAAACCAATTGATGGAAACAAAGGAAGCTCTCTCAAGAACTCATTGTGCTATTGAAGGATCTGGTCTTCACTACGCATGCAGCCTGACGGCAGGCGGTTCAGGCAAAAAGAGCAGCTCCCTGGGAGAGGATGCCATTTTGAGAGATGGCTCAGCTACCTGAAGGAAACTGGCTCACACACAACTGCTCACTCTTTACCCTCCATCCTCCACCCTCAAGCGCTTTGCCATAAACCCGGCAGTGAGAAACCCTCCACAATGCCTCCCTGGCTGTTTCTCCTCTTGCCAAATGTCAACTGGCTTTGAGAGAGATGGATTTGTAAGAGGCATCACCTACGAAAGAAAAAAATGCTGCCAATAATGCTCTGACACTCACTGAAGGTAAGGGCCATACTGATTTCTGAGATGTCAATCTCTGATGTATCCATGACGTACAGTGAGTGGGACTTCTTGGTTGGTGGATGTATTGTGTTAAAAGGTGGAGTGTAGGTGTCGGCCCGGTGGTGTAGTGGCTAAGTTTGAGTGCTCTGTTTCAGCGGCCTGGGGTTCAACGGTCTGGATCCTGAGTGCAGACCTACACACTGATTATCAAGCCATGCTGTGGCAGGCATCCCACACATAAAATACAGGAAGATGGGCACAGATGTTAGCTCAGGGCTAATCTTCCTCAAAAAAAAAAAAAAAAAGGTGGAGTGGAGTGTTAAAAGATAATTTTCTGGCCAAAAGGCACATGAAAAAATGTCCGACATCACAAATCATTAGGGAAACACAAATCAAAACCATGAGATACTACCTCATACCCATTAGGATGGCTACCGTCAAAAAAAAAGAAAATAAGTGTTGGTGAGGATGTGGATAAATTGGAACCCTACTGCACTATTGGTGGGAATGTGAAATGGTGCAGCCACTATGGAAAACAGTATGCTGATTCCTCAAAAAATTAAAAATAGGTCCAGCAATTCTACTTCTGGGTATATACCCAAAAGAACTGAAAACAGAGTCTTGAAGAAATATGTGTACAACCATGTCCGTCAGAGTATTATTCACAATAATCAAAAGGTAGAAGCAAGTCAAGTTTCCATTGATGGGTGAATGCATAAACACAACGTGGTTTATAAATACAGTGGAATATTATTTCAGTCTTAAAAAGGAAGGAAATTCTGACACAAGCTACAACATGGATGAAACTTGAGGACATCATGCTAAGTGAAATAAGCTAATAACAAAAGGACAAAAACTATACGATTCCACTTGTAGGGATCCACGTGTATTCCTAGAGTTGGTAAGAAGATTACTTTAAACTGAAGACATCTGAGATACAGCAGATGCACAAAGAAGCCTTTCTTGAGCTTCCCTTCCCTGACTAAAGGCCAAGTCTTCCAAGAGTGAGGCTGTCATAACTTCCCTCTTCAGGGGAGTTGCACTCCCAGCCTGGACCTCTTGCACCTGAGAAACTGCATAAGCAAACATCCTAAACTGTCACACCTGTCATTTGTTCTCCTAAAAGCCCACTAGTCTTTCTCATAGAAGCCCCTCTTTTCCCCTATTAAGTTGGTCAATAAACCTCTATCTCCAGCTCTTCAGGGAGCCTCTTCATCTGAACGCTCCTGCATGAATGAGTAAATCAATCTTGTCTTTTCTCCTGTTAGTATTGTCAGTTGATTTGCAGGCTCCAGACCACTGCATCTAAATTGGTAGAGGGTTTTTCCTCCTGGTAGACTTATATAAGGTGTACAGAGTAGTAAAATTCATGGAGACAGAAAATAAAATGGTGGTTTCCAGGAGCGTAGGTGATGGGAAAATGGAAGGTCATTATTTAATGGGTACAGAGCTTTAGTTTTGTAAGATGAAAAGAATTCTGGAGATAGATGGTGGCAATGGTTGCACAACAATGTGGATGTACTTAATGCCGCTGAGCTGTATATTTAAAAATGGTTAAGATGGTAAATTTTATGTTCTGTGTATTTTACTACAACTTAAAAAAAAGAGATGATTTTCAAAAAATGATAAAATTATGACTCATACGGATAAAAAATCAACATGTGTTAAAGATTTTATTTAACTAGTTAGTGAGGAAATTAGGGAGGTATCACAATCAGTACTAGGGAGCATCCAAAATAAGATCAATAATATTAAAATGAATGTGCAAAAGTAGAAAAACCGGGGCTTCGGGGAGTGTAACCATAGGCCTACTAGGACCAGTTCAACTCAGCCCATCTTACTAACAGAGTAATTAAGAGTTGTCTTCCAGGAACTGAGAGTTCCCCCTTGTCCAGTTTAGGCCAGTTGAGACCATCAACCCATCAACAGGGACTGTGCAAATGTTCTATAAGTGACCTTTTTACATAAGCGGCGGAAAACACCACCCTCGGATCATATGAACACCACTGTTTTGTGAATAGGCGTCCTATGAAGAGGCATGAAGCTTGACTTACTTGACTTGAATCAAAAAATGCTCAATGAGTGACCAAAAGCTCCGTTCACTTCCTCATCCTTCTTTCGCCTGTCTCTTTTAATTTAAAAGTAGTGTAGGGGTGACTTCACTTTTTTTGCCTTCTTTCACCCTTACCAAATTTGGCATCCTTTATTAACATTTGTTATGCCTAACCCACCATCCACGATTATGGTCACACAGTAACAAGCTCCTACCACATGCTGCTTCTTATAAATCTGACTTTTAAAGTAGGTGCAGCAACGAAAATTTGTTTGGAATTCTGAAAATACAATAGATTTATACAAAAAAGTTTTTTAAATGATACACCTAAATCCCAAATATCCAGTTATGTTTCTATGAAGGGAATCATAGAACAGGGAAAGAATTGACTCAATCCATCTTGGTATATGTTAACAGCTCTAAAGAGGAATGTCATAAGTAGAAATGACTACAAATAGGTTATTAAAATTATCTTATAATCGAGATTCCATTTGGTCTTTCCTTTTTCCCCATGAATGTTCAGCTGTATAATAAATAGGAACAGTTCAGAAGTGGCTTAGAGACAACCACTATGACAATGGGATGATTAGAAATATACACTAGGCATGCAAATAGCAAGTTGAGTTTTGCCTTCTGTGAGGTGCACACCTGGAACTGATTTTCCAGCAAGAGTTAGAGTTGCCCATCAGCAGAGTCTTGCCTATCTTTCTGTTATAAGTACAGACTAGCAAGGGGGTGGCCACTCGTGGGTATAGTTCTCAGACATTCCTAAAGTTGACTGATCTTGGTGGGGAATCAGACTTTGCAACTTGGCCTTGATAATACCACGCCCACTGAACTGGGGTGTTGACCTAAACCAGAAATGAGTACGACATCAGGACCACACTGAGTTTGCCATTGAGCTGTCTAAAAACAGAGGTCCAGCAGTGAATACCCTTGGCATATTCTGCTCGGGTCATGTTCTGGCTTCACCACGCTCAGCCTCACCAATGGGCTCCCACAGAACAAGGTTCAGGAAACAGAGGAGACACATGCTCCGAGTGCATGTAGTGTGGTACGCGTGAGGCAAGGGCCCTCCTGCACGCTCCCAGACTCGAAGAGCCGGCCAGAGTCGGACTGCTTCCTCCCTCCAAATATATTGGAAGCACTCCATAGGAAACACGGTGAAACGCACTAACTACCATGGCTAGCTACAATACCATGGGTACCACACACCATCAACATAGTCAAAGTGAGAGGACTGGGACTCTGTCCATTGGCTTCTCTGCTCTGTCCCCAGTACTCACCACAGTGCCTGGCACTAACAGCAGCTCAATAGGGATTAGCATGAGTGAACCATCATTAGATTCTAATTAGGATAGTTGCCCTGAGGCACTTCTCGAGCAAGCCACCACTAAGAGAAGGCATGTGCTGCTGAGTGAGAACAATGGAAGCTAGGTGTGCTTGGAAGCTAGCAAGACAATGTGACAACTTCCCCTCAGTCTTGCACAAACATTAAAGCTTCGTAAATTTTAATAGGCCCAATTCTATGATATTAAACTTGTTCCTCAGCCCTCTAAAGTGACAGATGTTTCAGGCCTCGACTTAGGAAGCTGACATTTGTGCGTCTGTAGCCCTGATACTCAAAGACCTGAAGTTGCGATGTATCTAAGTTTTAGTAAGTTTCTTCTTTTGGAAGGATCCGTATGTCCCACTCACAGACTGTAAGGGGTAACACATTGTTACCCATTGGGGATTTTGATATATTTCCAATGCCTGCTGCTTCCCAGTCTGCAGAATCGAACGTTCATACAGTTAAAACCAGGAAGAACGAGGCTATTGTGACGCAGTGTTCTCCCAAGGAGCACACATACCTCAAGTCAGAAGGCTCAGTTCTCTCTTAATATGTGTGCGAGAGCACGAGGGTGTGCGCGTTTGGTTTGTTTCAGAACTTCTCTTGCTTGAGTTAAGAGCAAGCACTGTGTCTCAAACGGGGATGGGTATTTCTTCTCAAGAAACTAGGAGGATTGAGGATGACGTCTCACCGGACCTTGTCAGTTTCTACTAGTTTACTAAAATGGACACCAAGAGGAAGTTCCAGGTGATAGAAGGGGGCTTTCTCTTCGCTCCCACTGGGGCCCACTCTGCTTTGATGCTTCTAAGTTTTAGAAGTCCAAGCACCCACTTCAGGGTGTGCAAGTCAGTGGAGAGGTGGAGCTGAGCGCTGCGTGGGTCACAGTGTGGGGAGCCTGAGAAGGAAGTGGGGACAGAAACTCAACTTTTCAACTGCATGTTTTCCCTGTAATTTGTCCAATATGTATTTGCCATAAGAATAATACTCTTCTTTTCATGTGTGTAAGGATTTTCTTCGAAACATCCCAGGGAGTGTCTTTACATTTGATCTCTATACTAAATGGCTCAGTATAACTGATGGAGAGAACGAGGAGGAGAAAATAGCTGCCACTCAGAGGTGACGATGCTATGATTACTCTACTGGGGCACACCTCAAAAGTACAATCAACATACTCTTAGGAAAATATTAGCTTACACTTTACAGCTTTGTCCACTAAAATGATGACCAATGCCAAAGAGTTTGATTTGACCACTCCCACGGAGGCCAGTTCAAAAATAGTGGCATGCCTTACTGCTCTCATTGAGTTCTTGTTCTTCTCCTAGTCTTGTTAATAAGGAATCCTTGACCATTTTATACCTTCTGAATATATTGTCGACGAAAATAATCCACAACCAATCTATAAATGAAAATTTGGGTGAGTTTATTCTGAGCTTAAATTTTAGGATTATAACCCGGGAGGTCTTTCCACAAAGGAACAGAGCACTCCAAAGAAGTGGGGGCACATAGGGTGGTTATATACCCTCAAAGAGGGTGTTTCACATGATTGAAATGTCCCTCCCACAATAGTCACAAGAGTGCCCTGTGGGCACAGCACTTGATGGACACAGCAGGTAGTGGGTCTGCTATCTCCAAGGGCGTAGCAGGAGGCAAGTCTATTGTCTCAAGCTGGGCGGTCACAGGTGAGCGCAGCAATCAGTTTCTAGCCTAAGCAAAGATGCTTAATCCTTAAGGAGACACCGACGTTGGCAGGGGGAGGGCCCTTTATCTCAAGGGCCTTTTGCTCTTGCCATAGGGAATCTCTAAAGCAGATATACAATGCATGCTCAACGGCCTTGGTCAGGCCCTTTTGGAAAGACAAGGTCAGGTCGAATTAGGTTTACACCAAAATGGCTTCCTCATATATTCCAATATATCCTATTACTTGCCATTTTTATTTGACATTTCCCCCTTTTGATCTCTAATCTTTCAATAGAAAGCATTGATGATCAAAATATTGTCCCTCGGCGCCAGGGTGGTTGCTGCCTGCCCTGGGTCCATCATGTCCCTCGGTGCTAGGCTTTTATTTCATTTATTTGCCTAGTCGTCCATGTTGGGGAGAAATAGTGGACAAGCATGGAAGTATATTTATTAACAGAGGAACCATTTCATATGTTATGTAATTAATTTAGATTGTTGCACAAACATTGTATATGCGCTTTTCTATGACACCTTGCATTTACATTGTATATGATTATAGAACAAGTACAGTAACGATAATAACAGCATTTTTGAAAGGATTAGTCTGAAATGAATTCTTAGTCATAGTCTCTATCAGAAAAGGAAATTTGTCCAGGGTTATAAGATAGATCAACCGTCTCAAGCCATTGAGCAATCATTACTCTAGTTTGTATGCTACTCTTATAACACTGAGTAAAGAAAACAACAATTAGTTTGAATATTATGACCAGTACAAGGATTCCAATAAATAATAGAAATAGGAATTCCAATCCGGATCGAAAGAGGGAACTGATACTGAAAAGGGAGTCAACCAAATAAATCAAAGTGGGTGCAGGATTCACATAAGGCATCCACTTGCTTCTTTATGTACTTTAGCAGAGATGACACATTGGAAGATTCATCACGTACAAAAACACAGCATTCAGTCTGAATAATTGTATATGTACCACCTTGGGATGCAGTAAGAATATCTAAAGCCATTCTGTTTTGAAGGACAGCCTTTCGCATTAAAGACATTTCGGTATTTAATAAGGCTATTCCTGCTTGACTATCATTAAGGGCTCCTTGAGTAAATTTAGTCAGAGCTTCCATATGTAAAGACGACATCTTTTTGCCCCAAAGAAGAAGCACAGATAGCTGAAAATATAGCCATACCAGTGGAACACTGAACAAGCCCATCTGGCCTTAAAGAGAGGGAGATTGGCAAGAGGTTTTAACTCAGCCTGACTCCTTCCCTGCTTTTAAAGGAAACTCAGGGTGCAGTGTTTTAGCCATCCAGGCAGTAGCCAAGGCCAAAGATTTGTTCCACATGACCATTGAGTTCCATTAGGAGTCACTCGATAAATTCCTGGCCTTCAAGATCAGTCTGTTCCAAGTTAATCCCTTTCTTTAAGTATGATAGTATTCCACACAAATTATAACAAAGGTAACAAATGTTTAAATGAGGAGATAGAAGGTTGGGAATCCAGGCCTGGTCCGGAGTCTTGGGACAGCTGTCTACAACAGATGTCATCTTCTTCTCCTCCTGGTATGATCCTTTCCAACTGGGCTGTATAGAGTCTTATTTGACGTCTCTTTCAATAAATAAATTCTTCAGGTTATAGCCCATGATCCTTAAGTTCTGGGAGCTCTGTGAAAGAATCAGCTACCAATCTTTCATTTTACTTTAAGTACCTCAATAAGACCTTGACAACAATGTAATATATCCCTTAAGAAAAGCTGGTTCATATATTTCTTCATCTAATTGCATAGGCTGTTTTATTCTTATTTCAAAATGAGACAGCCCATGTTTACAAAAAGTATAGATCTAAGATTAAGGAGCGCTAGCACAAGAGCTTTTGGCCGTGAGAGAGTAAATGCTTCTGAAAGCTTGCTAATTAAGTTCTAGTTGTGCCATTAGTTTTACCAGTCCTGAGGATCGAGGATGGTAAGCTCAGTGGAAATGCTGCAATATTGGCCAAACATTACAAACAGATTTGAGTTCCCTAGTCACTATGTAACTCAGTAGGAATTCCCCAAACAGGAATTATTCTCTCTAATAGTAATTTACCTACTGTTAAAGCCATTGCTCTTCTGCAAGGAAAGACCTCAATCCAATGTGAAAGCGTGCAAATCATTACCAAGATGTATTTATATCCTTGAGATGGTGGCATTTGGACAAAGTCCAATCGCCATACCTCAAAGGGTCCCTTAGGAAGGGGAAAGTGGCCTTGTGACCCATGGAGTGGGTTTCTTATTGGGCCCGAACCACATCTGCGAGGGGGTGTCAAAAATTTCCCCTTTTGACTGCCATATCTGTTTCTCTTGTTCCGTGGCAATTTCTTGAGCCTGTAGAAGGAAATCTTTTACTGGGTTAGCAGAGTTAACAGAAAGTAGCAGGCATTCTTGAGGCTAGACAGCATAACATCCTCACTTATCATTTAAGTAAGACTCATTTGTAAACCAAATTAAACAATAGAATGCAGTCGTGGTCTTCTCTCCCTTGTGATGTTGGAAGCAAGGTAACAAGGTTAATGGTTGGAGCAAATTATAAATTAGTTCCTGTGTCCAGGGGGCAGGCAGTCAAGAAGACTTGTAGATGTCAGAGTCAAAGCATCTTTTTGCAGCGTGAAAGGTCTCTGATGATGTCATCGGGCATTCAGGTATCTTTCTGAGTGGCTTACAGCTTACACAGCAACACATAGGAATCTCTCTTAAGTTTCTATCAAGTCGTTCGGCTTCAGTTTGCAAGGTTTCAGGAAAAAGAGCATGATCAATTCTCAATTATTCCAAATGAAAATGAGGTAATAGATTGAAAACATTAGTTTGGAGGTTTTTAACCAGATATTTCAGTAGAAGAATTCAGGATCCAGTCCAGTTCACAGGTAGAAAAAACACCTCAAAGACAATTAACAAAACTAGGATCTAACATCCACAAATGTGTCTTATAGTTTTTCTCTGAAACATAGTTCTTCTCTCTAAAACCACTCTCATTTTTCCCAAAGATAGCCAAATTAAGACTAATTGGT
Source organism: Equus quagga (assembly GCF_021613505.1). NCBI lineage: Eukaryota > Metazoa > Chordata > Mammalia > Perissodactyla > Equidae > Equus > Equus quagga. Next base: position 89,436,968 of record NC_060281.1, on the reverse strand, counting down.
TTGCAATATAAGTTTAGTTTCAAGAAACTTGGCCCGATTATTTACATAAGTGCAGCAAGAATAGCAATTGATCATATAGGTTCTGAAATCTGCTTTGCTGGAATTCTTTATGAGGAATCTCAGGTTGAACTTTAAAGACCTCTCGAGGCCAGGAAAGACAAGCCAAGGACTTGCCGTCAGATTTTGCCTGCAGTACCTACAGATTTGGGTGGATTCCTCTCTTCTTGAGGTCCCCCAAAATATTCCAAGCTTCCTTGCACCTGCCAGATAAGCAAACTTCCTTACTTACCGGGTAAGATTGCTGGAATGTCTCTCTGTAAAGCAAGGTACCAGGCCCATATTTCCAAGTGGCTTATTTTCACAAAGTCAACCTTATTCCTCAAAGGCAGTATTGTCACATCGGAGTCTATATGTTTCTCTCAAATATGACATTCCAGTCAAAGCTTTGGCAAGATAACCAATGTTTCCTGTTATAAGGAGAACAGATTCTTATTGAACTTATGCAAATAACTATATTGCCACGAAATAACCATACTCACTCACAAAGAGTTTCCAAATTCTGGACAGATCAGGTAGGGAGAAAAAGATAAATGTTTCAGTTTTGCTCATAAAGGTATAATTTCACTAATTGCTGTAAGTCATAGTTAGCATAAGAGAAAAGATTTTCTTAAATCTGAGAAAACAAAACAACACATCAAAACAGTATTTCAAACAAAAGTTGTAAAAAAAAATTATAATCATCCTCAATTCATTCAGTCCTAAATAACCGGTTCTTGATCTCAATCTTCCGTTAGCAATTTTATGAGGTCATCAGTTTTTCCATTATATTTCTGTAATTTCTTACCTAGTTCAGTTCTAAGATCTGAAAGTTTGTCAGAAACCTGAATTCCAGAGTAAGCGTGAGAGTCCTTTCCATGAATTCCTCTGAAGATGAGACATATTTGCAAAAGCAAAAAGCATCAGAGTAAAACAACTGACTGTAAACAACAAAAGACTTAAAAATGGCAATTGACAGAGAAACTTATTATTCCTGTGATAGACAACACCTTAAACTAATCATTAGAATTATGACTGATAACCAGGACAGACCAGAATTTTAGGAATGTTCTATAATTTTCAAAACACTTACATCAGTAACATTTACCCACATAATACCAACTAAGAAAGACTATCATCACTTATCTGACAAAGCTTCCAATGTAATTTAACAGACCAATAAGCCTAATTAGTTTAGAATCTTCCACCTTATAGGAAGAGAGAGCAAATTTCTCTGTGAAGTCTCAGAGGCCCTCTGAAAATCGTCAGAGAAATTCTCTTCCTTCATTCAGGTCAAAGGAAAACCTTTATTTAGGACTTGAATATTTTTTTTGAGAGAGAGAAGCTTGTCAAAAATATCAAAAGGTTTTAAAAACACTTATTTAAACAATGCTCACTGTGAAACAATGCTTAAGTATCAACAGCAAAAAAAACCTTAATAGAGAGACCTCTGTCTTTTTGCACCTAGGAAACATAAACACAGATACAACAAAACATAAATCTTTTGTAAACTTACTCAGAAGTAAAAACCTTCTATAATCTCGTTATCAAGAGCAGACTAAGAGTTTAAGAAAATTATCCTTTTAAGAGAGAGCGCAAAATTCTAATTTTTGCACCAGTTAACTTTTTTTCATATTAAAACCCATTTACTTAATTAGATTCATTTCAATCTTAGCCAACTTGACCAGGTACAAAACTCTTTTCAGAATTTCTTTCACAAACCTTCTACAACTTTCTTTTTGCCTTGAGAATTTGTCCCATGCTTTCTTCCTTCCCTTCTAGTACATTAGGACAAATTTATCTTTCTTAACCGAACAAACAAAAATATTTCCATTCTTTATACCTTCTTTACTGAAAACATGCATTTTAACTTTCCTTGAATGCAAAGCTGTTTTCCTTATTAATTTTCAATAGCTTTAATTATATATATTAATTAGAACTTTTAACCATTGACAGACAAAAGGTAAGCAATTATGAATTGCCTTTTATATCAGCATTCTAAACACTTCATAATTTCTAGGAACACATCACTTTACAGTAAAAGACCCAAAGACTTTTAGCATCTCTGCAATAAAAACCAAAAGTAGATAAACTTAGATGTTTAGCAATATTTGTTCTATCCAATCCAAAAATTACCCAGATACTCAGATTTTTATCACTTAACTTAGCAGAACTCAAGATTGTTACCAAAAAGAATTTGGAAGCTGTTTTTTCCTCCCCCTCCCTTTTGGTTTTTGTTTTTTTCTTCAGTCTTAGGAATTAGTGATGGGCTCGGTAGTAGTTCCTGGAGAGGGGAGATGATAATCCTTTTCGAGATAAAGGCACTGGGTGGAATCTGAACTGCCTCTAGAGCAGTATTTCCAGTCTTGCAAGGATTTTCTAAGGACAGTTGCTCTTGGTTTCCCAGAAACTGGACTGTAACTTGAATGACATTCTAGCTTGATCTACCTGTTCAGCTGCATCACAAAGGCATGGAGAAACTCCTCAAGTTTTCGATTTTACAGAAGGTCCAGGTTCTGGTCAGGTCCAGCCTGAACTTAACCTCGACTTGGTGACAACAGAGGAGATGATGAACAAAACAGACGAAGAAAAGAAAAGAAGAGATCAGACCTCGCCCCCATGGCCTCTTCCAGAGGGTTATCAAGATAAGAGTCACACAACAGTTCCTATGCTGTGCACACAACCCCAGCAGGACAGTTCGCGGAATAAATCACAGGTCTTCTACCCTTATAACTGACTCAGTAGGTGACTAAAATACTCAATGAGTCAACTGTCAAGAGAGGGCACCCCACTTAGGGTTGCTGGGGTGATCAGGCCCAGAAACCCAAAGTTGGGGCTCCCAGGGGTGGAGCCTTTGACTCTTTAAAGATTTCTTTGTTTCCTGGTTGCAAAACTCAAAAGGAGATGAAAATGGCCATTGTAACTCTAAGAGAGATGAAGACATTTGGGTTAGTTCTATTCAGAAAAACTTTTTGTAAGCGCTTACTTTAAGTCAATGGAATAGAGCTCTTTAGAAAAGAAGAAGGAGATGAGCTCTGAGATTCCAAAGGCAGCTGCAGAGGAGATGGAAGGGATAAGCGGGCTGGGACGGTTTCTGACTTCTTATCCTTTTTTTCACTTCAGATACCATCTCTGCCAATTTACGGTTAGTCTCCTGTAAAGAATTCACTTTATCATTATTATGTTTTGAAGCCTCTAAATGCCAATCATAATAAGCTTCCCATTCTTTTGCTTTAGTTTTAGAGCCGGCTCTTTCTACTTGTGTGCACAAATACAGTAGCTTTGAGATATCGAACGTTCCCCACTTTGGCCACTTAAGTCATTCTTAGTTAATCCTTCCCATTTTGTTAGATACTTGCAAGTATTGTTTCCATACAGGAAACCAGCTGGAGTTCCATTGGGAGGTTGTCCATCCGGGAGCTGGCCGGCTTTAAAAGCACTGTTTTCCCATTTTCTTTTCACTTGTCTGTCTGTTTGTTTTTTTTTTAAAATAAACTCTGAACAACTTCTAAGGACAGTGTAGTGGCTCTATAAAGCAGTTTGTTCAGACATTATAAACACAATTCTTTCCAATTTAAAGCCAAATTAAAAGGACAACCAACCCAGCTCACTCCAAGCTCCTCTAAGCTCCCGCGGCTTAGGAATTCTCTCTAGGTTTTTCTCCACCTAGGAAATGTACCGGTACCCCTCAAAACCTCTAGTCTTAAGACCTTACCCAGCTCATATAAACTCTTGGACCGTCAACTTAAAATAAGGAGGTCCGGGTTTCAGGAGAACTCACCAAGGTCACCTGAAGAATGCAGTGATCCGGGGGGCTCAATGGGCCCTTATGGGTACCGAATGCCAGTTCAGTGTAGATTCCAGGTGGCCTCAGGTGGGTTTCTCTGAAATCCTGCCGTGACTACGCCAAGAACTGTCGACGAAAATAATCCATAACCAATCTATAAATGAAAATTTGGGTGAGTTTATGCTGAGCTTAAATTTTAGGATTATAACCCGGGAGGTCTTTCCACAAAG